>NC_134700.1:254258923-254558923 GCF_043290135.1 Rhipicephalus microplus | reverse complement strand
AATTTGTTCTTTCTACATATACATGTGACACGTACTACGGAGTATGGTAGGCGGCTAACTTGCCTGGAACATGTTACATGCTAACTTGCCTGAAACAAAAAATGGGGATGAGAAGGGCACAAGAATTAAGGTGCATCCTATCATCACCGTGCATTGTCAAATCGGGCACTTCTTTTTTTCTCAGAACGTGCAACTTACTTTCAGTGTGATCACTGGTGAATACACTTGGCGGCCCCAAAGATATGCAACCCACTATTCTCAAATCACCCAACCATTGTGAACTTTGGATTGATGGCACGGTCACTTCGTCTGTGGCATCATTTGTTGAGAGAAGACAGAACAATTTTCAGCTTGCTTTGAGAATTGTAAATTCTGTGCCTTGAGGTGTGCTATGTGTGGCTCATGCATTTTCGGGACCCTAGACCGCTAGTCGGCAGCGTCTTTTTACCATGCTGAAAAAGTGTTGCATGCCCCCTTTTAGGTATGTACCAAGCACATTTCAGCTAACATGTAGACAGAGATGTAAAAGTTTTGCTTTCTGTGTAGATTGAAGTAACTGCATTCAAAGCAACATTCTGAACTCCGATAGAGGTGTCAGTACCTTGTAACTTTATGCAATACCTAAATACCTTATAATTACCATGGGTATCATGTTTTGGAGCACATTTCAGAATATCAGTTGCAGTTGTGCGAGATCCATTTTCTGTACCAATCTTACTGCTATACTCCCCTAGCCACTTACCAACCAAAACCCCATATAATTTCGGAGAAATCATTAAAGCTGCAGCAGTACAAACCTCAAACCTACTGGTGATGAGCTCAGCACACCTTATACTGGACTGCCATGTTTCACCATTTTGCAGGCCTTCATATTAGTAAAAAAGCAATGTTTATACCAGCAATCATCCTAAACTAGCCCGAGTCACTGTGCAAGCTTGTGCCCGTACCAGTTTGTGGCACGGCAGAATACAAGGGACTAGCAATCGGGAGCCACACTGTCACTTAACTGCATCATTATAAGCACAGTTAAAGTCTACTGCATAGACAAAAACATCTTCTAGCAGTCTTCAATTACCAATCTTCCATTGGCAACTAAACACTGCACTTGCAGAGTATTTGGTTTAATCATCCTCATTTGATGCAGCAATATTATCATTCCCTTGGCACCTAATTGGTTACTCTTTGCATATGCTGTGCATATCATGACAAGACAGCTGCAATTCTCCTCCCTCTCTGAGCCAATATAACATACTAAGTGACTTTGTTTGCCAAGTAACTATAAATTGCCGTGTTAACATTTCAGATTTTTCCAAATGATATATTGGGCAAATCGCCCAAGCAACAGACTAGGAGAGCATCTCAAATGGACCACTGCATTCAGTCTTGCCTTGCATTGCTGACAATGTGCTTGTGAACCTCTTTTGCAAGACACATCAGAGTTGCATTAGAAGCTAAAGAAGTTGACTAGGGAAGTCGTAGAGGGTTTCCCCATTCAAAAGATTGGTCCAACCTGTCAGCAGGCTCTACTTGAATCTTCACCCCTGTAAAATTGATTTTTTGCAGATAAGTTAATACCTTCGGTGTTCCTATGATGAAAGGGACACACAATGAATCGGTTTAGATTGATGAAGTGTTCTCTGAAAACAGTATTGTCATTAAATGTTACCTTAATAAGCTCATTAATTAAACAAAGGAACAGGTCAAAGTACCGTTTTGAAGTTTCATGCCCACATTTGTTTGCATGAAATCATGAATTTAAGTGAATTGGTCGCATTTCGCCGACATTGGCTCGACGAAATTTCCCAAAACTTGGAATGGCCGACAGCCTTTGGCCCCTTTAGCAGACATTGTGCTGCTAATGGGGCCAAACCTATTGGGAGCTACGTATGTCTTAGTAAACACAGTCAGAATTTATGACGTCGCAGCGTTTGGTACAGAAATTTTAAGGTGGCATCGCCACCTACATTTTGTTTTTGCGAGTTTTCTTACAAAACATGTTATTGTGGTGATCATGAAGGTTTTCGAATTGTGCAAGGGTAATTTACTAAAAGAAAAATTTTGTCCTCTTCTTCCTGTCCATTTCAGACAAGAGCATGTCTAATCTTATCTCAAGATTTTAGAATTTGTTATCTTAACTGTCTTTTTTGTCAACTTTGGTTTTAGGGTCAAGATGATGTATCCTACCACAATGTACTTCTACGTGATCTAGGTTTTCCAATAGGCATGGATTTGTAAGAATAAGCTGCGGTTTGAAGTAGCAATCACCTGTTCCGTCCTTTTATCATACTTTTTTTGCACTTCTAGTTGAAAAAAAACACGCCCAAACTTCAACTGGGTGCAAACCTCAATTCTTGTAAATTTACACATACCACTCAACTACTATTTGAAGTTTCACATATTATTGTGATCCACAAATTTTGTAGAACGTAGATTCTGCACATTTCATTTTGAAGTCTGCCAGCAACCTACAATTTATTACATGAGTGCATTGGCCATGTGCAATAAAAACTGTTACGTGGCTTAAAATTATTATGCTATCTTGAGCCTTTTTGAGTACACTGCCTAAGGAAAGATTCAACTTCAATACGATTAGCAACAATCGCAAGCAAGAGTCTTTTTCCTGCAGAGCTTTTACACCTAAGACACATCAGAGTGCGGTCTAGACACAGAATTGGTGTTCTAGTGCATAAAAGCTACTTAAATATAGTGCCATGCTGTGTTGGATATATCTTAAGCCTCAGAAAGAAGGTATACAACTCTCTCACTGAAAATGTTTGGCAAGTCTGCAACACTGAAATTATTGCACATTTCAAAACAATTTTCTGGAAAAGAATTTGCTACTTCGAGATGATGAATACAGTACGAAATGGGTTTATGACAATGGCCAATGAAAACTTCAAATTTTCATGCAAAGCTCTCTTTTGATGTACGAAGGATTTTGTTTAAATGAGGCCATGTATAGTGCTGCCCATTGTAAGGTGATTTGAGGAAGCTCACATATTCGAGAGCGTGCAAAGGCGACAATAATATTTGTGTGCGATCCCTGGCAGGCATCTCAGCATGAAACGGCCGCTAGACTACCTTTAGGCAGCCGCACAAGTGGCCGTCTTTTACTACAACACCGCTTTTAATTAGCTTAATTTCAGTGTCTCAAAAATAATCAACATAGAAGAAAAATGCCGATGAAAGGCCATCATAAACTTGAGTAGTCATAGCCTGCCAACATTTTGGTATTCCAGCCCCCTGGCATCTGTGTAGTAGACAACAACACAAAGCCAGAACTTGGTTTACAGTTTTATATCTTGGATATGTGTACACCGACATTTTCTTTTTTTCGTAATATCTGGTGGTGCCCGATTTGTCAGTGCAGTATGTTTCCGCCTGGAGGTACATATTTATACAAAAATTCATAATTTCGTTTTGAATCACATTTTATTACTCTTTAGACTATTCAAACAAGAACTATGGTACCTGGGGGTGTAAACTATGTAAGTAAGTCATCTGTGTTTATTAATTAGTACACATAAACCTGAACGTACATAAAACAGCATGTGTACGTTTACATCGATCATACAGGAATAAAATTTTTTCCAACATAAGTAACCGTTTGATCTAACCAGAGACTGCATGAAAATAAATGACTTGAATGTATGAATACAGTAAACCCTCCTTTCATCAAAATTGTCACACTTTTATACTTTTACTGCCGTGCATAATTTTCACGGTCTTTATGCAAAATTGATGGGCTTGGCATGTCGTTTTACGAGAAAATAACTGATTTCATTATATTTTAAGCTGACTTATAGCACTGGCTCAGTGAATATGATATTCCAGCACTAAGCACAGAGTTGAAAGTTTGATTCCTGGCTGCAGTAGCCACTTTTTCATGAGAGCGAAAAAAAAGAAATATTATGTAGTCACTATAGATTTGGATGTACAATGAAAAACCACATTTGGTTGATTTCTCTGCTGCAACCACTTTCACAACCCTTGTTCTGTTTTGTGGGGCTATATTCCAGAATTTGAATAGATTTTATACAAACCTCGAGAGGCCATGTACACTGTGAATATTCATGGTGGTTTCCTTGGACTTGATCATAATAAATGAAACACGGAGCCACGAGCAAAATAGTGCCAGTTATAATGGCATAATTGTAACACTCCCTGACAATGAGCTTGACAGCATACATCAGATATATAGTTTGCAAGCTGTGAGGCTTGTATTGCACCCAAACAATAATCATAGTCAATTTTGTGTGCCTTTGCTTCCAACAGTTGCAGGTCAAGAACGCATGTGCATTTATCAGTGAGCCACAGCAAGCTTTACAGAAATGTAGCAAATGACAAGTTTTTAAAAAGGAAATGCATGCAAAACAGCCAATGACTATTGTTTGAGAAAGCATATACTACCTATAAGCATAGGGTTTCAGAGATGAATCGTATGTGTTTTACTGTTTTGTGAGCAGTGGAAGTGTGGAGGATACCTTCAAGAAAGACCATCAACATAAACGAGAAAGCAAACTGTATTTTCTTTCGGGCACGAAATGCATGCCTCGGCTCTCTTCCAGAACATCAAATTGTACTTCTTATGCAACTGAATCGCACAAATATGACATGACAGTGGTGATGAATGCGGCAGCAGCAGGTGGTGAGCCAAAATCCACGTCTAGTCTTAACAATGTGTTGCCGAAAGTGAATGCATCCTTTCTAACCCACACATCATGCTGCGAAATAAGCATGGATGTGCTGATAAAAAAAAAGACATCTCGACGTCTTACATACATCAGCCTGTGACAATTCTCAGTCGCAAGCTGCTAACTTCGCTGTGGGTGTGGGCTACCTTCAGTGTCAAACTCACACCAATGTATTTTGCATTTTGTCTACAAAATGGCTGCAGCTTGAACATGTTCTTCGCAGCTTGCTCCAAATGTGTTTCTCAGAAGAAAAAAACAAAAAACGAGGTACTACAGTCACACCTCAGGCTCGATGACTGCAGGGTTCACCTGCTCGCTTTTCATGCGCTATGTACACCATGCCAAAGAAACACGACAACAGCATTCACAGCGTCACACGCCATGTCTTGCTCAGTATCTTGGCTGGAAATAGGGTGCTCCGCGTGCTTGACCACCGTAGTGCCGATATCGTGGGCTAGGGGGCCTGCCTCCATGCCACTCGGACTCGTAGGCACCATAGCCCTCGCGATAAGGGTCCACCGGTCTTCCACGCATTTCATAGCCATAGTAACCACTGCTTCTGCCACGCATGCGGTTGCCGCCGTTGCTCATAGCTTGCTGCTGCTGTGGCTGATGATGCGCTACCCGGGGAGAATAGTAATCGCCTCGTTCCCACGTGCCTCGGTCTTCCATGGGCCCCAGAGGTGGTGACCGGTCTAGCGAGGAGCGCATTTGGACAGTCTCAATCTTGGCAGGTGCTGCATGAAAGTCTGACGAGAAAGAGTCGTGCACTTGAAATTCTGATGACGATGGAGAATCCCGAATCCGGAACTCGGAAGATGAGTCCCGGATGCGAAATTCCGATGATGGTGGTTCACTCATCTTGAGCTCCGATGATGGTGACTCTCGCATGCGAAATTCCGACGATGATGACGAAGACTCTCGCACTCGAAACTCGGAGCGTTCTCTGGTCGTGTAATCAGAGGATTCGAGAAGGCGAAACTCTGTAGATTTGCGATCATCAATGTCGACGGAGTCCCGAAGGTTAAACTTAGATGACTCCTTTACAGCAAAGTCTGTCGTTTCGGAACGGCGACGCTCTAATGACGTCTCTTGCACAGGAAAATCCAGGTCTTCCTTTTCAAGATCAGGAGAAGGATTGCGCAAGTGCCTTGTATCATCTGGACTAGCCAATGAGGACGCAAGTTTCAATGCTGCCATAACTGCAGATGGCTGGAGAGGCACATCCAGCTGGGACCTGGTGTCCACATTTCTGCCGCTGCACGAGGAGCCAGGAGAAGAAGTTTCAGCAGCGGGGCTCACCTGCGGTTGGACTAGTGTGATGAGATTGCTCAATTTCTTGCGGTGCCGGGCTTCTGAATGCTCATCATCAGGAGAACCATCCTCATCGAGCTCCATGTCAGTCACGTCAAAGTTCTCTGCAACTGGGATCAGGTAGTCTGCAGATGGTGATGGTGGCGTCTCTGATCTTCCTTTTGTAACTGCAGCAACGCTTCTGTTAGCTGCCCCGGTCACAGTTTTGATTGGCTCCAAGTAGGCCTGCAGGGCAGGCGGGATGGGTGGTGGAGCAAGGGCAGGTGCGCTCTGTGACGCTGCCACGTTGCTGCTGCTGCTTGCTTTCGGTGACATCGTCATCCACGCCTGTGGACTTGCGAGACTTGTTATTCTGGATCCAAAGGGAGCGCTCAGTCTTGTATCTGGAGAGTCTTGCGGTGTACCGGGTTTTATTGCATGAACCCGCATGTCTGAGTCCAAGAGCGATGCAACCTTTCTTGCAGTATTCTCGTCGAGCACAGGCGTCCCCTGTCCACTGTTCTCGTCCTTGAGAGGCGTGTTGCCACTGTGGACCTCGGACACAGCAGCACTAGACCGAAAGACTGCTGAAGAGTAAGGAGGTGAGTCGGCCCGTTTGGGAGTGTTGCTGGCAGAACTCGTGGATGAGAACAGCCCACCGGGTATGTGGCCCATGCTTTGCATGAGGTTTGAAAGTCGGCTCTCGAGTGTGCTTTGCGCTGGAATAGCGGCAGTAAGGGTCGACGTATTCACTGCTGTGGGTGCAGCCCTATTCTCCTGGAATTCTTGGTTGAAAGCATCCAGCCACGATGAAAGTACTGTTGGGCCTGCAAAAATATAAAATACATTTTTACTACAGCTAAAAAGAACAGCAAAAGAAGTGTTGTCACCCAATTATCACTCGAAACAGGATGGTGCCAGCTGTTTTCAAGTGCATCCATCTCAGATGTCTACAATAATGGTCTCTAGGTGCGGATGGTCACCCTCACTGCTTAGCAACTTACAATCTATGTCAAATCAAACTGCATAAAGTTCAGGGTAAGTGTCTTAATGTAAAATAATTGAGGACAATGAAAGTTTGCCAAACGGGGTCTGTTGAGGTAGTAGCAATACTGATCATTATACTCTGCAACAAATTTTCTTGGCAGCACTTAAGGGGAGATGCTACTCGAAAAACAATTTTCTTTAATAAGAGTCTGAATTTAACACAAATTGGCATGCTAATAGAGTTTTTTCTCCTCTTTTCAAATATGTCATTTATTTTCATGTAGATTGCTTGGTTTTCTTTCTGCAGGTCAGATACTGCAAAATTATGGCCATTGTTATGCAACAATTCTGACCTATAAAAATTTGAGATAAAGCATGCAGATATAACTGACTATGATCCTTTGGAACTGTAGAGTGCAAAAAAGTATATAAATTTTGTGTGTAAAAAGGTGTAATACAATAATAAAATAGAAAAATTTACTATGGCTCTAGTTGCAAAGAGCTTTCAATGTTATGTAATTTTTGAAAAACATAATCAAGCAGCACTGACAATCTGAATAGATACTTGCACTCTATGGGCCTTCATCATGCTATGTGCAAAATTTCATACAGGTATGACAATTCTAAGTATACGAACTAGCGTGTATAAGAAGCACAGATCACACAAAACTGCGAAAGGAGAAAAACGCATTTGAAAGTTTGAAACCTTTTTTTTTATCACAGAGGTGTTAGAAATGCATAATCTTTGGCCATAATGTTCAACAGAACTTTGAAAAGCACTGCAAGTTACTAGAACTGTCCTGCAGCATAGGTTGTGCCCTCACGGTCCTTGCGAGCACTCTCTTCTAGCCGTGCCCTTTTCACTCCACGACGACGGTGGGCCCTTGCTTCTGCTGTCAGACGCTCGGACATTCTCTTGATGCACCTCGCATCGCGGAAATCACTGAAAGTAACTAGATCTCTAGATGGCAGTATGTTGAGCTCTTCCAGGATGTGCCCGAAAGTAGCATGACCCTCGTTGAACCACAGGATTGCCATAGCTGCGGCAGTCTCGACAACCGTTCGGGAGACAAACTTAGTCTTGGGGCAAAGTAGCCAAATTTTGCTGTTCAGGAATTCCGATGCGTTCTGGGTTTTCCCTTTGATGCATCGAGCAAGGAGCTTCTCATCCGTTAGCTGCTTATAAATGGGCAAAACAGCCAATCCCTGTGCTTTTGTCAGGAGAGGTGTGTGGCGTGGTTCACTAAGTGGAGGGGTTCACTAAGTGCTTCAGCACGTTGGTGTTTGCACCACGACTCTGTTCCTGCAGGGCAAAACTTGTGGCTGCCAGCATTGTCAGTAGAGCATGAGTGGAAGTACGAAGCCCATACTGCAGTGTACATATCCCATACACTCCCCCTGTTGCTTGTTATGGCAATCTGATAGTATGTTTGGAGCTTCTGAATGGCTGGCTCTTTCATTTTCTGCCCTCGTGGTAATGGCACATGCAGCTTCCGTAGCGTGGTGCCAAGTCTCTTGGCCACATGATTAGTGCAGTCTTCTTTTTCTATATTGACAGCACCATAGACTTTTGACTCTGCAACTGCACTATATGCTTTGCTGTCACCGTCACTCAAAAATGTCATGAAATGCAGTGGGGTGTCATAAGTGAATGTTCTCTGCCAAATGCGCATTGCAGCCTCCGTTTCCATGGCATGGGAGGAACAGTCTGCATTTTTTTCACAGACTGGGCCATGGAATGCCTGCCACACTTCCTCGTCTGGGCCCATATCCTTGTGCCTACTGCATGTCAGGCAGTAATTTGATATGACCTCGAAGTCTAAGCAGAGGCCAGTATCTAAGGAGATAACTGCGCCAATCCCATTGTGGCTTTTGTGGCCCCTCTTCTGCTAAGTGCCGTCGAACATAACAGCCACATCAGTTTCGCCTGCTACTTCTTTCGTCAACTCTCTGGATCGGCGCAAGTTTTCACTCACAGCTGCCATGGCAGCGGTGTGCACCTTCTTTGCTATCGAAAAAAAATCCTCGGTGGTGCATTGGCTTTGGGAGTCCAATAATGGAGCAAAATCTCGACAATTGCTCATGCCCAATGCCGACAGCGCATGCAGCCACCACCGCCTTCACATTTACAGCGAAACTATCTCGGGAGCTCCCACTGTCGTACCATTGGCTCACTCGGCTGCTGCCGTCCGCCGTAGCACGCAGTGACGTATAGGAGCACGAAAAAACAGTCGCTGAGCATTCGCTATTTTCGCAATTAAGTTCGAGGAGCGACGAAAGTTCCTAGCGCTTTTCTGCCGGCTCCCGAACGGCAAGTTTTTGAATACCGCAAGAAGGGCATGCCGCACCTGCCACAAGTGCCGTCAGCAAGAGGGTGTCGCACAAAACTGTCGTTGCACAAACCTCATTGCGCTGTCTTTCGTCTTTTTAGAAGAAGCCGAGCTTCTTTTCCGAAGCACTGACGAAAGAAAGCGCAGCGTCAATCCCTTCATCGCAGCCACTGTCGCTCGCGCACTCGTCGATGCCTAGCACACGTAGGCGCGTTTTCGTTCGTCGCCATCGTTTGGGGCACTTTACGCCGCCTTCCCTTGAACTTGTGCTTCGTTCGAAACTTCTGCGGTCTCACGTTGCACTTTTTCGGGCTTGTCATCGCGGAAATATGCGTAGACGCGCAGAAAAGCAGACGGACCAAATGCCGATGGCCGCCACCAACACAGCTGACAATGACTCGGTAGCCAATGGCGATGCGGCTTAGGGTGCCGCACGTTTCAAACCGATCAAACCATGTGATAAAAAGGCCTCGTTTTTTATTTCTTTTTGCCCATGTACGAAACTGGCGGTCGTCGGAGCTGTAAGCGGAAGGCCGGACGCAACTTTCCCAACCGATCGCGATGGTGGGCGGCAGTGCGACGGGGAGCAGCGCGCAGTCAAAGATGGCCAATATCGGCGCAAATTCACGAAATTTTGAGCCACCGCGATGCCTTCATACACATTTTTTTGCATTTTGCTGTTCGAATTTAGTTTTGAAATTTTCACAGATGAAAGAAGAAGGTTTGAAGATTACAATGCAATAAAAATCAGAAATACGAGAAATTTCGCTAAAAACTCGATTTTTCGACTCGCATCTCCCCTTAACAGCACTGTGGAAGCTACAGAACTGAACCGCCTGCCTGCGCATGCACCGTGAAGTAGTACCTATCTTTACTTTACAATTTACAATCTCTGGAGTAAATAAAGCTTTCTTCATTATAAAAATTAAACAAGTATGGGAAACTGTTGCTTGAAAATAATTATTGCACACTTTGATATTGTTTGTGCTAGGCTTGTGCGAATAGTGACTTTGGTCGAATAATTTTGAATCGAATTTGAATTGCATATATGACATATGAAGAAAAATAGGTATACTGTGTAGACCATTGTTATAACATAACCGCTTATGGTGCAGCTCCAGTTACAATGCGCTCATTTTCGACTCCTGTTTACCCTCCCATAGAACCCTGTGTGTACGCATACCGCTTACTGTGCAGTCCCCCCCAAGATGAAAGACCGGTTATAATGTGGTTGCCTGAAAATCGTTGTAACAAACGCAGTAGTAAATGCGTGTCTGAAGAAGACGTGCTAGAGGCGCACTGGGTGCGCTGCTGGGGAGCAAGCAACGAGGTCATTACGGAAGAGGGGACGCGGAGTGAAAGAACAAAGAGAGGAAGGAGGAAAAAGAAAGAAAGAAGAAAACAATAACACTACGACACACTGCATGTTCTCGATGAGGGCAGTTGCCCAGGAAGCCTTTGCACCGGCCCCGACGCGGCTACAGTGTACTAGGGTCGGTAGCGTGGCTCCGGCCACTTGCTGCCAGCTGTGCACGGCTCAACATGGCATGTACGATACCTTCCTTATCAACTGCGCTTAAGTTTTCTGTCGGGAAAAGCGTTGTTATCAAGCTTGCCACCGATATGGTGTTAGCTACCTTGTCTGTAAATTTGAAAGCTTTTACGACTTTATTACACAAGTTTTCACCTCTGCTACCAATGCGCGGTCTTATGTAAGCTTGAAAACTTCGTATTATGCACGCTGTTTTTCGTTTGGTACTCGAGTGCAATCTTTTCAACCCCCCATTCATTACGTCTTAGACAAACTTATCGCAACAGCATACTGGCAGGCTAGGCCTAATCAGTGTTGGTTGCATTTTGGGAGCAGCCGCGTGGTACCTAAGTTGCGGTTTGTTACGAAATCTCCAATACTCTTTGCAGTGGCTGCACTTGAAGAGAAGGGATACATGTATTGCTAATTAAAATGAGGGTGGCACAAGTAGCACTCGAATGGTGGTTCCCAACTCAATTGCCATGTCCTGAAATTGGGTGCGCTCCCGTCAAATGAACGATCGATGTCTTTCAGCACATGAAATTTCAGACACGATTCGACATAGTATCTGTGTAATGCGCATAATCAAGGCCGTGTGAGAAACAGTCAGCGAATTTCCGCGATGTTGCTTTCTTTTGTTAGACCGCCTCTTCCGCCATGCTGACCCCGACATGTGCGAGGAGAAGGTCCGTCTGCTCATGCGAGCAGTCAAGCAAGAACTCTTCGCTGGGCTGATCAGGAACTTCCCAAAGACGGCTGCCAAATTCATTTCATAAGTATCTACGATAGAGAAGACGCTCGAGATGCGGACGCGGCAATACTACCGTAGCTTCTCGTCTACAAGCTATGCCGTCCTTCATGCGCTAAGAACCGCCGACTTGCGTGAGACGATCCGAGCGATAGTGCAAGAAGAGCTGCGAAAATTGCTTCCTTCAGCGCAGCCTCGCGTGGACATTGCGGACGTCGTACGCCACGGCATCCAGCAATCACTGGACATTTCTCAGCCTCCAGAACCGCAGCTGCAAGTAATGAGCTACGCTGATGCAGCCCCTCGTCACGCCCCTTTTCCATGTCCATGCCAGGACACCACCCCATCGCACTTTTATCGCCAGACGCCACCGCCGCCACCACCACTGCCGACGTTCTACCGTTCGCCAGCGGAACAGTGCAGCACACTGAGAAAAGCAGATATTTGGCGCGCACCTGACAACCACCCGCTCCGCTACCACTGCGGCGAAGCTGGGCACACCTACCGTCATTGCCAGTACCCACAGATGGGCCTACGGGACTTTGACATCAATGCGCCGCAATCACAACGTGGCGAACGACCGCATGACATCGCGGACTACCTTGTGGGAGCGCAGTCAACATACCGATGACCTTATCGTTTGCCGTCGCCAGGCCACTACGCCTCACCGCACCGCGGGCACCACACCGCCCCTGCTCGGGGCCGATCTCCAAGCCCTTACCCAGAAAACTAAGGGCAGCTGCCGACGGATGTGCGGTTCCTGTACGACGAACTACCGAATATCCTCCGCCGCTAATGACAACGCCGCCACAACGAAATCGAAAGCACCCGTTACAAGACAAAAAGGGTCTTCACATCAAACCTTCGCAACATGAAGCCGTCACGATGCAGCAATGTGGAAGCATCGGAACCAATAGGTATAGCCATGATCCGACGCCACGACCCAACCACAACACATGACGACGAACCAGCGACCTCAACGTATTATTCGACGGCCACTTCATCACTGCTCTCATCGATACTGGAGCAACTATTCTGTCGTCAGTGGGCCTTCTGCGACAAACTTGAAAAAAGTGAGGACTGCATGGAAAGGCCCCGAAATTCGGACCACTGGAGGTCACTTAATAAAGCTGACTGGAGTCTGCACAGCAAGAGTCGGCATAATAACGAGACTTATCCTGCAAGCTTTGTAATCTTACAAAATTGCTCCAGGGATGTGATACTTGGGATGGACTTTCTAAGTCAACATGGCGCTGTAATCAACCTGACGTCTGAGTCAATCACACTAACCTGAGAAAACATGCTACGGACCCCTACAACACTAAGGAATCACGCATTGAATGTGCTAGAAGAGCAGGTCACCGTGCCGCCTTTCTCTAGCGTCGTCATTTTCGTTGGCACCGAAAAAGCCGAAAACCTTGAAGGCATTGTCAAGGGTTCTAAACCTTATTCTAAACCGTCAGATTTGCATCGCAAGAGGCATAGCTGAGCTGCGTGATGGCAAAGCAGAAGTGGTGCTGACAAACTTCAGTCAGAAATACAGGCACCTCAATTATGGTACGATGGTCGCCTACATCGACAAATTCGCGGAGGCCAGCAATTCATTCGCCCTCTCCGATGCTGCCGATGGTGCTTCGACGAATCGAGGTCCCGAACCAAATTTTGACGTCAACCCGAGTCTTTCAAAGAGCAAGATCAGCTCAAGTCCCTGCTCTTGCGAATCAAGGACTGCTTCTTGACATCATCGAGGATTCGGCGAACCCCAGCCGCAAAACATCGCATCATAACAAAAGAAAGTTCACGACCAGTTCAACAAAGCCCGTACTGAGTCTCGACGCGCAAACGCGACGCCATGAAGAAACAAGTCGACCAAATGCTACGCGACAGCATCATTCAGCCGTCCAAAAGTTCATGGGCATCACCCATGGTATTAGTGAAGAAGAAGAACGGGACCCTACATTTTTGCGTCGATTACCGCCACCTGGACAAAATCACAAAGAATAACGTGTACCCTCTTCCTGGTATAGACGACGCCCTGGACCGACTCCACAGCGTGAAATATTTTTCTTCGATGGACCTCAAAATGGGCTATTGGCGAATTGAGATTGACAGGAGAGATCGAGAGAAGATGGCCTTTATCAAACCAGACGGCTTCTTTAAGTCTAAGGTCATGCTATTTGGTCTTTTTTCAGCTCCTGCAACGTTCAAGCGCATTATGGACACCGTGCTGGCTAGATTGAAATGGCAGACTTGCCTCGTATATTTGGGTGACATCGTCGTGTTTTCGTCGAGCTTTCACGAGCATCTCCGGCTGCTTGAAGTGGTACTTCAAGCTATCGACACCTCTGGACTAACCCTGAAGCCAGAAAAGTGCCACTTTACGAGAAGCTGTTGTTTCTGGGACACTGGATTAGCAACTCTGGAGTCCATACGAGCCCATAGAAAACAGCCACCATTACTGATTTCCCGCAGCCAACTGACAAGAAGGCTGTACGCCGATTCCTCGGATTGTGCGCCTCTTACGAGCGTTTTGTCAAACGTTTTTCACAGATCGCTGAGCCGCTAACTCGCCACACGAAAAGCAACGTTGAATGCAGGTGGGAAGCGGCACAAGAGGAAGCATTTCGAGAACTTAAACGATGCCTCCAGACACCATTGATACTTGCGCATTTCGATGAACATGCTGAAACAGAAGTACACACCAACGCAAGTAGCGTAGGACTCGGAGTCGTCCTTGTGCAGAGGACTGACGGCGTGGAAAAGGGTATCAGTTACACTAGCCGGTCACTATCGAAGGCAGAAAAACTATTACACAACAGAAAAGGAGTGCCTTGCCATCATCTGGGCAGCGACAAAGTTTTGCCTCTACCTCTATGGCAGGCCCTTCAAAGTTGTGAGCGACCACCACGCCTTGTGTTGGCTAGCTAACTTGAAAAATCCCTCGGGTCACCTCGCACAGTGGAGCCTAAAACTTCAAGAATTCCACGTGACCTTATTTTACTAGTCTGGAAAAAACACTCCAACACCAACTGCTTTTCTCGTGCCCCCGTCGAACCACCACCGCTTGATGGCCTGGATAAGAACAGCTCGGAACAATAACTGCCGACTACTACGCCAAGCAACAGCGAGCTGACCCGGAACTCGGAAACCTTGTGAAATACCTTGAGGGTAACATCATCATGACTGTTCTGAATGTTTTCAAGATAAGACTAGAGTCGTTCTTCTTGTGAAACAAAGTTAAGAAGGAACTTCTGATCCCTCCGAGCGGACTACCTCCTCGTAGTTCCTTTGAGCCACTGAATGAGACCAGAAGTACTTGAGGCCCTACAGGAAGACCCGATGGCAGGGCAGCTTGGTGTTTCCTGCATGCTTGCGAGGATACAAGAAAGGCACTACTGGTTATGCCTTACCGCTGACGTCGCTTGTTACATGAAGACATGCTGAGACTGTCAGCGACGCAAGACATCGCCGAAAAGGCCAGCAAATTTTCTTCAGCTGATCGAACCACCTCGCCGACCTTTTCAAGTCGGCATGAACCTACTGGGGCCATTTCTGACGTCGAATTCTGGAAACAAATGTACCGTCGTAGCTACCGACCACCTTACCCGCTACGCCGAGACAAAAGCCCTGCCCAAGAATAGTGCATCTGAGGTAGCCGAATTCTTGGCCGAAAACATCGTCTTGTGTCACGGCGCTCCGGAGGTCCTAATCACTGATAGAGGTACGGCATTTACTGCTGAGCTAACCCAAGCGATTTTGGCATACAGCCGGGTAAGCCTCTGCCGTACGACGTCATACCACCCACAGACCAATGGCCTCACCATGTGCCTAAACAAGACCATCCCCTCCATGCTGGCCATATACGTCGTTGTCAAACACAAAACGTGGGATGCCATCTTTCCGTATGTGCAGTTCGCATACAACACCGCCATACGAGAAATAATGCAGATGACGCCGTACAAGTTGGTCTACTGAAGGACTCCGACAACGACGCTCAACGCCATGTTACCCAACGTCACCGATGAAGAAAACCTCGATGTGAGCGAGTACCTTCAGAGGGGAAGAAGCCCGACAACTCACTCGCCTCCATATTAAGAATCGACAGACAGATTGCCGCTGTCAAGATCTTCAACGACACTTCGTGGAATACCAGCCCGGTGAAAGTGTTTGGGTATGGACGCTGATATGCCGACGTGGACTCAGTGAAAAACTTCTGCGACGGTATTTTGTACCATACAGGGTAATTGGACGTTTCGGCCCACTCGATTACGAGGTTGTCCCCGACGGCATCACGAACTCTCAACGACGCCAATCGCGACCTGAAGTCGTTCATGTCGCACGCCTCAGGCCGTTTCATGCGCGTTAAGGGGGGAGGCTACACTTGATGGACAACATTTTTATTTATGCACAGATATGAACAAAACTGTCACAGAATGTTTATTTAGATGTGCAGATTCTAAAAATGAAATTACTTTTTTGATAGGTCAAGTAGTTTCCAAAATACTCCACAATCAATGTAAAACCTGGGTCCTTTGTTAAGCAGGAAGCACCAAAACATTGGCAACAATGTAGAAACAATGTACAATGTTCAAGGAGTGCAATATGCTATAAATCAATTTGCTGGGCCAATTTCAACAGGAGTTAGAGAACATCAATGTTCAGAGAAAAACAAGCCACCTTCACCTGTTTAGCATGTGACCCAGTTACAACTTTTTGGTCTGTATATGGCCTTCAAAATAGGCATATTGCATACTGCATACATTTATCTTTCTGGCAAAAAAGAATTATGCTGATAGCTCGAATGGAACAGAAGTTAATTTCCCTCCAACTTGGCAAATGTGCCAAAAATGATGTTTTGAGAAAATGAGAAGAAACGTTTCAAAACCCCTGCATTGACAAAATACTACAAATCTAATGAAAATCCACCAGGGGCACAATATGGTTGCATCCCATTCTTACGCTTCTTCATGACCAGCTTTCTCAGACTTTTGGACGCTTCTCCCTGTTTATTTGAGGTTGCACTCAGTTTTCCCTAGCCCTCAGGAATGTGCTGCTGAATATCGTGATGTCCAGCTGCTCCAGAATTACAGCAAATTTATTGACATTGCTCGTGTTGAAGCACAGCACAGCTTCTGCAGCAGCAGCTTGCACAGCAAAAAAAAGAAGCGTGCTGCTCCTTTGATACCAAACTCCAAATCACGGATTAGAAGCTTTTGTATGAATTCTCAGTCTTGCGTTGCTGGTATATTGCCTCGCTGCCGCACCACTCGACTCCGAAAAGCGCAAAATTTTTTGCGCTGTTGCTGACACCGACGAAAGACCCTCAAGCGTTGTGGTTGTCTTGCGAGCGCGTGCCTCGCAAACTTCACTGGCATCGATCACATCCTTGCCTACCCGACCACGGCCGGAGTCAACATAGCACGCGCTGCCAGAGAGACCCGTGTCTATGCGCTCTTCACCGTTGCCGACAGCATCAGCGCGATCATAATTCACAGAGCGTCCACTGCCGTGGAAGCCGTCTCACACACTCCTCTATTCATAACATCTTCAGTACATGGGCGGCCAATGTCCACGCCGTGCACGCACGAGGAACCATCTTCGGTTACGACGACGTCATCAAGACGGCGTTATCAAACAACGTCGGCGCTTGCTCCTGCAACACAGTAGCAAATGGACTTTCTGCCTTTCTTTCGTGAACGGCGAAAATGATGCTGCGATTGTAACTTTTTCGCACCGCCAGGCATAGCGAGACGCACAAGCACATTAAGAATACGAGTCACAACATATTCGCAAGGGCGATACCCTTTCAAAATGGGGGCAGACACCGCCAGCGAGTTTTCCTGGCCAATCGAGAAGCGCCATTTTGGTCACATGCGACAAGCAACCCATAGAATCATGCGCTGCGCGTGATTTTGACTTCGCTTTTTTTGCTTTTTACTGTAATGAGCACATAGTTGTCTATAGAAAAGAGAAAAAAAGCTAGAAATGCGACCTTTCCAACAAGACCAAAATGGCGGTGGTTGAGCGCGTAGTTTGCGTGCCGTCAGCGGTTGAAATACGGCTAGTTTACACTTCAATTTAAAGATCCGCTTGCGTGAAGTTGCTTTCTTTATGGGTTCTACTTATTTCTTGAGAAATAAGCAGAATTTCGAAGATAAACTTTGCTGATAGGTGTAGAAGGGCATCGTGAACGCGAAAATAATGAGAGCGAAAATGCGATTTTTGGGCCAATTTTCGGCTTCTAAGTGCCGCGTACCCCCTTAACCAACTGAAACAGTGTATTTTATTGTTGTTGTTGTTATTGCTCTATCGTATTTTATTGCTTGTTCTTTCTTGCATTAATTTCATCTTCTGTAAAAGCATTGGGTCGATGCCTTTTTCAAAGGAGGGCAAAGCCACGTTCCTTTCTTCAAGTTTTGTTATCGCCCCGTTACACTATGTTCAGCGCAAACCACGCCTAAGATGTTAGAGAAGCTTTGAGGCTGTAGTAGATCGTTTTGTTAAGGTAACGCCCACTTCCTGAACATTCCAGATTATTCTGGAACCTACGTTGCCACAAGCGATAACGCTAGAATGTTCGATGGCAAGTGTATAAATGCCGATACGCTTCGTCGCTTGTCAGTTGATCGACGGCCAACACTCTGTTCGTCGCGATCAGTGCCAGTGTCTTAGTTTCCTTTTGTGTAGCCACAAGTTCGGCCCAAATAAACAGTTTCTTCTTCGACAAGGAGTCTGCTCCCTTTGTTCACGTCACGACCCCGCGACAATATTAGCAGCATCGAGAACAATTTAACTCTATATTAATTATATATTTTGTTATCGGTATTGCGCTCAGCTTAACGCACGGGAAATAGCCATTTTGTGACTGCAATCACGTGGCTATTTGTAGCCCGAAATCCCCTAGACTTGCATGTGACGAGGACAGGGCATCGCAAACACACTTTAGGTAGCGCTACCTTTTTTACAGAAAAAACATTCGAGTTAAGTTTCAGCGTCCTACATGTAGAACACTGGGCATATATGGGTTAAAGAGCCCAGCACCACTTCAAGCAGCCATGAAACGGATTCAACAAAGAAGCACGAATTCACCACCACAAAATCTTTTAGAATCAGTCCAGTACAGGAGGAGTCGCAAAGATACGTCACACACTGCAATCACATGCTCTGTTCTCGTCCCAACGAAAGCGCTGGAAGCTAAGCAAGGAGGAATGGCACGGGGAAATAAAATATGTCACGCGCTCCTCATGATCTTCGGAACTTTCTCTCTCTTTTCTTCTTCTTTTTTGAATACGCCACTTTACAATGCAATTGCTCACATACGTGTAGACAATTCATGGCCTCCTGTGGCGGCCCCAGTAACAATAGAGCGCGCCATGTTCAAATCACCCAATGGTTGATACAATGGCTGTGATGAGTGTTTTTTTTTTTTTTAGTTTTGGCGTCATTTGCCAAGGGAAGCGAACAATTTTTAGCAGACTGAAAATTCAGTGTGAATTGCAGGCCGCATGCTGCCATGTAATATTTTGCTAGCGTCGTGTTCTCGGTAGCATCGACTACCAATCGGCAGTGTTTTCTGACCTTGCTCGAAAAGTGTTACAGGGCGAACTTCCTCTGCGTAAGTGCTTTCACGGTTTAGCCCTCTTACACAGCAGTGAAATTACCTTTACAGGGGGGTTACGTACAAACTAATATAGATTTATTCGTTCATTGCGAATACTTTGAAATTTTTAATAATTTAAATTCAAATCAAAACGAATTCGAATACTCTACAACTTGTTTAAATATTCGAAGCATTCGGATATTCGCACAAGCCTGGTCTTTTCCTTCTTTGACGGCACTAACTTTGCCGCACACCTGTTCTTAGAGTAAACACGACTTCCTTGATGTCGGGTGAACGTGTAGGGGCAAAGTTGCTGTTTCAGAGGCAAAGGCAATTGTTTAACGTGCTGAGACAGCAGCTGAAGGTTTCTTCTGAATATGCCACTCAGCATTTAATGCGATATGCATTCAAAAAGTTAGCAGCAAGAAAACCAAGATTGACAAGCTGTTTCACTGCACACAAAACAGGCAGACAGCAGTAATCATGCCCAATCAGCGATGAAATCTAGGAACAGCCACAAATATTAGACTTAAGCATGTGAGTGCTATGAATGCAAGTCTACCAAATCTAAAACAATGTCAATGATACTGACATTTGTCTGACACAAGCGAATCGCTGGAGTCGACACTTTGATAAGTGGACTCCACTTCTCTTGAAGGCTGCAACTATAGTAAAAAAGCTTATTAGGATGAGATTCTTCCGTGAAAGGCCTTCATGGCTTATATCAACATCTTATCCTGATGTCCAAACAGTACACCAGTAATCACATGTTCAGAGCAGTCCAATGTCGGCTGATGCCACTAAGCTTAATGTGGACTAGGCATTGAGTACCCCACGAATGAAAGTGAAATCGTATTAGGCACTGGTGTTAACATGAATGGATGCAAAACGAATGGCCTCATACAAAACGACTGAATTTGCTCACTTTGGGACATGAAGCTGCTGAGTGCCGTAGCATTGCCAGTAGCATTGCTGGTTGTGCCAGAGTCCCCCCCAGTTCCTGGGATGACAGGGCTCAGCCCCACAGGGGAACCCTCAGGAGACGGAGCTGAGCCAGGCGATGGAGCCGAGCAGGGTGAATCGATCACAGCACCATTGTCCGTCATAAGTGGAGCCTCCACCTCTGCATCAGGTGTTGAATATTCAGCTAGAAAAAAAAAAAAGACAATGTAATTTAAAAAGAGTGGGGGGACTCCATACATACATAAAGTACCAGACCACTGTTCAGAAGGAAGTGCAAATTTAAGGGCTAGTTTTCTTTGTTAGGCACAGTATTAAGGAAGCGGCAGACTAGTCTTTGAGACCAAGAAGTGACAAAACATCAATTTCTTAAAATTGACATATTCGGTTTTTAGAAGTATGTTTCTATATCTGCAAATTTTCACGCACCAGAAAGAGAATTTTTTTTTTTTAATGTCATTCTAACTGTCCAGATTCTAGGTGCTGTCAACAAGCAGGACCTGCCAAATACGGGGAACCAACTTCGAGGCTTCTTTATAATTTGCCAGCACCTGTGTTAGAAGCTCTGCTACCAATTTATGAGCATCTTTATGGGCATTGCGAAACATGCACACAATGATTGTGGCTTTTTGAAGAAGCTGTGTGTTCAGTTTTTTCCATTTTTCTCAAAAATGTAAATTTACGACTGCTCAATTTTGAGGCCTCAATATCTCTGCAGCTAGGGCAGGTACAACAATAATTCTTTTTGCAAAAAAACCTGTACAGTCGACTCTCATTAATTCAAACTTGAAGGGACCTCTGAATTTTATTTGAATTATCAAGAAATTTGAATTATCAGTTCTCAGATAGATGACTCCGGGTGAGGTGACACGTCACATTGTGATTAGGCATTGATTTTATCACATTTAAAATTTTTTTTAAGTATTTTTAAACCTTAACTGCACTTCATGAGGAGAAAGCAGAGGTGTAAGGTCCACGAGTTTAGTAGCCATTTACTGCTGATCAGACCTTTTAAAGAAATCATAATTAGCCAACTGCTTCTATGCTATGGACATGCACCTTTAGCACGAAACTCTCTATACCAGTTGAGAAGCATCACGGTTTACCATGCGTGTGCTTTGTTTCAAACATTTGTTTACTAGCAAAGCCTTTTTCCTTGAAGGCCCGAGGTGCTTATTTTTCATTTGTAGACTGTTAGGGTTTCAACTGCTACGCTTCCAAATTTTAAGCAGTAGTGGGAAAGCAGCAGATAATTTCTCGCATGGAACTGCAAAAAGTATGAAAGAACCAAACAATGGAGTTTGAATTAAGAGGCTTTTGAATACATTGAAAAAATAGAGGGCCAACCGAAAAATTGAATTTTGTTTGAATTAACCGAAAATTTGAATTATCGCGAGTCTAGTGTATGTGTGTACGATGCAAGTATGTGACCAGAATTCAGAGCACAAGCCTTTTTATTTTTAATTAATTACTCACCAAATTGTAACACAATTCCAACTGCTGTTGAAAATGGATAGTTCATTTTGCTGTGAAATAACCAAGAAAGGCCTAAAAACAAAGAATTCTTGCATACTTTTAATCTCTAGTCATTAGTCCCATGTTGGCATATTTTAAATATAATTTTTAATTCAGCACTTTTTTTCTATGGTGGCCTTAAACCATAGGAGGTGAAATTTAGCTAACTTAGAAACAAGTTACACGAAAAGTAATTAAATATTTGAAACCAGCAGAAAAGACAGCATTACAGAGAGCAGTTTTATCAAGATCACTGAATAAATAAACAAAAAAATGTCTGAGTCTGCCCCCTTAATGAAAACTAACAGACAATAATGCCAGGGAAAGTATAAGGGTTGCTAGTAGAAGTAGTTGCAACGTAAACGTGAAGAAAGGAAAGTGAACGAAACGATAACTTGCCACCAGCAGGATCCAAACTTGCGACCTTCAAATAAGACGTCCAATGCTCTACAACTGAGCTACAGTGGCGGTCATGCCTCCATCTACTTTATAGGGTATATACTACGTGCATTTAAATGTGGGAGCTTCAGTCAGCACCACCTACTGCCATTTGTGGCGAGCGTGGAACACTCATTTTGTCTGCTTTGGCATCACGTAGTATGTGATCTTATTTTGAGATGGCAACTCACCAAAAATCCAATCCCTCGCATACCACCTCAAAGCATACCAGTCGTTACTCTATTCCACGCTCACTACAATGACAACAGGTAGTGCTGACTGAAGCGCCCACGTTTAAATCACATATATGCCCTATAAAGTAGACAGAGGAATGACCCCCGCCCTAGCTCAGTGGTAAAGCATCTAATTCATTATTCGAAGTCGCAGGTTCGGATCCTGCTTATGGCAAGTTATTTTTTCGTTCTTTTCCTTCCGTCACATTTATATTACAATTACTTCTAATAACAACCACTATACTTTCCCTGGCATTATTGTCTGTAAGTTCTCATGAATAAAAGACCACTGGTCAGTAACTCAATCCTTTCTAGTGAGGCGTAAAAGCACACTGTTGAAGGCTGGAGTGAATGACAGAACTCCGACATCTTAAAGTACTGCATGAGACTCTGAACTTTAAGACCAGCGTTGCTGGATTCAGTCACAGATATTGTTGTCCCATGAGCAACTTTGCCTCTTTTTTTTTTTTTTGTATTATGCTGTCTTCATCGACAACAATAAAACGGGTGGAATTTAAAGCCTACCCTCATTCAACTAATGCAGTGATGCTACTGGATTAGGCTGCTTCGAAGCAGCTTTTGGAGCTGACAAAAATAAGTTTGGGAGCAGCAAGACTGGATTTCAGAGCAGATATTGCTAGAGTCAATTTTAAGACACATGTTGTGTTCACGAAGAAATCCGTAAACAGGGGTTGTGTAGAGCCGACGTTCCGACAAGCGATCTTGTCTTCCTCAGAACAGAACTGTTCTGTTCTAGCCTCGAGAGAAAGACACACAAATCCTAAAATTACAGTGTGCTACATGCTATTTAAGCATAATAGAGTAAAAAAGAAAAGTAAATTATATCACCAACAGATAACCTAACCATATTTAATACACAAACCCAACGATGAAATTTAAAACCATAGCACATCATTATAACAAGTCAGACTTTTCTCACATGCTTGCAAATTCAAAGAATTTCACAGCAGCATCACACGCCCTATCAACGTCTATGTTTAAGAACATCTGAAAATTTCGACGACTTTTCAGCGTCCGATTTTTGGGACGCCGAAGTGATTCCAGGTATGAAACAGCATTACTTAAAGTCCCTGCCTTTGCTACGTCCATGACCTCGTAGGCTTGAACGAAAGGTAAAGTATAGTTGTTATTAGCAACTTTTCTTTTACAACATGACAAATCTGCCCCACAGCAGCAAATACAGTAAGTACTTTGATGCACTGCATCTTTACAAATGTGACAAGCATACCTGTCTCCTGTATTGCAGGTAACTGCAGGCCATCATCAGAGTTGGTTGGAGAAGGCGCATCTGGGGTAGGTGACGGCACCGGGCTTGGCAGCGTCTTTGTTTTTGCCTCCAGCTTCTTCTTCAATGCTTTCACTCGATTGCCAAAGTTCTTGTAAGCCTGCATACATACACAATGTGTAGGCAGCCCGTACATTCTCTAGTGCTCCAATGGGTCATACAGTGTTGGACTGCACTCTCCTACCATTTACCAAGCAAGGCTCACAGAAATACAGACGACTCTTGTTAATACAAAGTTCACGAGACCGCCGAAAACTTCTGATTAAATGGAATTCCAGAGAATCGCGACAAACGAAAAATACATTTATTTCAAAGCAGTTTACGAAAAAAAATCGGCGACTGCAGTTTGCTTTTGCCTGCTAAATCTTGCAGCAGAAAGAAAGTCTTGAAATCTATATATATGCCCAAAAGCTTCCTCGGCGTTGCTCTCAGCAGCAAAAAAACCGCTGCACGAGGGCAAGGCCCACGGCTACATCAACAGCTCATGGTTGTGGCTCACTTGCAACGTCTAGGTCGTCCACCCCAGTTTCGTGACTATCCTCGCAGGGCCGAACCATCTCAGCAATCTCAGCATCCGTCAACGCACCGCACGTTTCTACAGCACTGTCAGCAGCAACATATTCTTCGAAATGGACGTTGCCGAGAGCTGGCACGAAACTGTCAACTTCAATCTCACTTGTGTCTGCTTCCCTTGCTATACAAAACGAATCATCTGCAGCGCTTGCAACGAAACCGCACGCTCTAAAGCAGTTCGCGATGGTCTCGTCCTTCACGCAACCACACGCTCGCACCAGCGTATGTATACCGCTGAGAAGGCTCACCTCATAATGAGTTCAATCGCCCATACACAACAGCATCCACTCAAGAAGCTGTTTCGGATAAAGTACTTTCACGTTTAAAATTCCCTTGTCCATAGGTTGCAACACTGATGTAGTGTTCGCTGGCAGGTGAGCGAAACAGATGGCCCTCAAGGGCGGCACCTTCATGTGTGCACAGCGCTGGTCCACAAGCAGTAACACCTTGCGTTTCGCTAACGCGAACTTGCGATCCAATTTCATCAGCCAATCCTTGAATATGTCTGCCGTCATCTACGCTTTCCTGTTAGACGCATATTCTACAGACAACGCCTTCACACCCTTAAAACATCTAGGCTTAGCGGCTTTGCCGATTACAAGCAGACGACATCGCTCAGAGCCCATCATGTTGGCCGCCATCAGAACTGACACTCTTTCGTTACTCTGCTTACCTCCAGCGCAGTCATCGTCTCTAAAGGTCAGCGTCTTCTCTGGCAACATTCTGTAAAATAGTGCTGTCTCGTCGGCATTGAAGATATCTTGGGGCTAATATTCATCCAAGTATTCCCGAAGCTTATCTTCACTTCTCATAGCACATGTTGCCGCATCAACAGCAGCCCTATCTCCATTCACACTTTTAAACACCGTATCATGGCGTTGCTTAAAGCGTGTAAGCCATCCATCGGATGAAGCGAAGTTCTTGAAGCCTAGCATGGTTGCAAGTGATGAGGCTTTCGCTGCAACGATCTCGCCGCTGGGCGGAAGTCGGTTGCTTCGCGCCTCCCGAATCCAGACGAGCAACGCTTGCTCCAACTCTGGGTGGGCGCCAGTGCGCATGCTCTTAAACTGGTCATTTTCTTGTCATTAAACTGGTCATTTTGAAGGCAACTTAAACTGGTCATTTTCAAATGCGTCCAGCATTGGCGCTTGCTCTTAGAATGTTTGACAGGCTATTAGGCCGTATTTCCTGGCAATATCTTGCTTGGCAGTGCCTCCTACTTCCACTTCTTTCAAAATCTTTACTTTCGTCACCAAGTCTAGCATCCGATAGGGCCTGCGAATTGCCATAATCGTGACGCACCTGGAATACACGTAGAGCTCTGTTTCACATGGAAACGCTGTCTGCTCAATGAGACAAACGTTTAGGCCCAGCACTTGCTTACAGCCATTGTCACTGCACAGGTTGCTCGCAGAATTGCCTCACCGCTTTAAGGCCTGAGGCGCTGTAAGCAATTGCAATGCCAACAGCGCCGGTAAGCCGAAGGAAGTGTTGAACTGTGGCGCTGTTGGTCAGCTGCGATGCCCTTGAGTGCCGGCCACACAGACATCATTATTCCACACTTTAAAACTAGCAAATTTCTTAAATATTATTACAATTTTCTCCGGGAATTCGATAGAAAATTTGAATTACCCAAAATTTCAGACTTCTAGATTCCAATTACCGAGCATTTATTTCTATTTAATTGCATGAACAACTGATGGGACCTTCATTCCACTTACAATTAAGCGACAATCCCAAATAAGCAACTTGGAATTATCAGGAGTCGACTGTAGTTCATCTCAGAGAGTTCAACAATAAGGTATATATGAAAATAACATTTTCGAACTAGATGCCAGCTAATTTGGGACCTTTTACGATTTTTTTCTGCATTGAACTGTATTGTGCAACACCCCAGTATGCAACTATTAAAGGGACAACAAAAGAAAAAAACAATTCTTGTTTTTTCAAGTAACCCCCTTCTCACAATACAAAAAGCAAACGGCATATCCACGAAATGAATGATGATGAGCGGGTGAAGGATCGTTGGGCGTTACCACAAATCACCCATGACATTCACCGCTCATGCATGTAAATGAGTGACAAAGTGCTTATATACAATGCTTATTGATCATAACTGGTATGTTGTGTTGAGTTGTGAATTTCGTTTTGCCTTTATTATTACTACTATGTGGTATCGAATCTGGCCTGAAGTTGGCCAAGACGAGGTCTGTGCACATTCCCCTGGTGGTTGTTGGTTGTTTCCAGTCATACAAAATGCATCGTAAAGCATATCAAGACGCCATATACTGCACAAGCCAGTCGCTGTCCATGATCGTCATCGTCATCATCTTTATCCTCATCGCGGCTATGACGCACAGCAACACCGCCAACGGACAAGCCTCGACCTTAAGGAGCTTTGCCCCGAAAATATCACTTTTGTGCAACAATAATCATCATCAGCCTGACTACGTCAACTGCAGGACAAAGGCCTCTCCCATGTTCCGCCAGTTAACTCGGTCCTGTGCTTGCTGCTACCAATTTATACCCGCAAACTTCTTAATCTCATCTGCCCACCTAGCCTTCTTTCCCCCTAACCCCGTTTGCCATCTCTGATGGATATGTGGGGTTTAACGTCCCAAAACCACCATATGATTATGAGAGACGCCGTAGTGAAGGGCTCCGGAAATTTCGACCACCTGGGGTTCTTTAACGTGAGCCCAAATCTGAGCACACGGGCCTACATCATTTCCACCTCCATCGGAAATGCAGCCGCCGCAGCCGGGATTCGAACCCGTGACCTGCGGGTCAGCAGCCGAGTACCTTAGCCACTAGATTCTCTGGGAATCCAGTTAGTTACCCTTAATGACCAGCGGTTATCCTGTCTTCACGCTACATGCCTGGCCCATGTCCACTTCCTCTTCTTCATTTCAACTATGATACCCTTAACCCCCGTTTGTCCCCTAATCCACTCTGGTCTCTTCTTGTCTCTCAAGGTTACACCTACCATTTTTCTTTCCATTGCTCGCTGCGTCGTCCTCAATTTAAAGAGAACCCTCTTTGTAAGTCTCCAGGTTTCTGCTCCGTAGCTAAGTACCAGCAAGATCCAGCTGTTATATACCTTCCTCTTGAGGGATAGTGGCAATCTACCTGTCACGATTTGAGAGTGCCTGCCAAATTTGCTTCATACCATTCTTATTCTTCTAGTTACTTCAATCTCATAGTTCGGCTCCGCGGTTATTACCTGTCCTAAGTAGACATAGTCTTTTACAACTTCAAGTGGACTATTACCTATCTCGAAGTGCTGCTCTCTTCCAAGGTTGTTGTACATTACTTTTGTTTTCTGCAGATTAATTTTTAAGACGCACTTTTCTGCTCTCCTTGTCTAACTCCGCAATCATGAGTTGCAATTCCTCCCCCAAGTTACTAGTGTCTCTTTAAGTGTTACCAATGCCTCCTAAAAAAATTAAGCCTGGAACGTGAGCCGCGAATGTGCTGCCCTAACCTTTTTATTTTACCATCCCCATCCGGTATGAAGGCAAACGCCTCTGGCGGCTGCCCCCCTGCGCACACAGCAATGCTCTTACAGTTGCCTTCGAGCAGCTGTGATGTCCCGTGTCAGGGCGGTACGGTAATGTCACATGACTGAGTGGTACGGAGATGGGCCTTGGTACCGCTCGGTCATGTGACATTACCCTACGGTCGCAACATTACTGGATGGTTGCAACACGCGGCGGGGGGCATGGCCTTCGATATTGCGAGCTGGCAGGAAGCTCCCAATTGAAAAGAGAGCGACCTTCCAGGCAAAAATTTTATTGGAGGCGTTGGTGTTGCATACCAAAGTACCAAGGCTACCGTGAAAACCAGAATATAGGTCGAATGTTTTCATTTTTTTAAACACAATGAAAAGTCAACCCTCGTCTTATACACACTGATCATTGGCAGAAAAAAATGTGGAAGTTTTGAAACAATGGGCAGTGGAAGTCGAAAGCCTTAATTTTCATCGTAAGAATTAACAACGACGCCGGTGGGCAAGGTTAGACAAGACCTACAATGTTCTAGTAATGCCTTTTTAACGCGAAAGCGTTAAAAAGCTCGTGTCGCAGAAATCCGGCCGTCGGCGTCGGCACCGTTGGTAGTGAGCGAAAAATCGTCTGGGTGTCTGTGACCGAAAAATCAAGTTACCAAGATAGCCACAAGAAGCCGCTACTTGTCCGCCACAGCGATCACACGGAAAAAGCCACGCATTCGAAGAAAAAAAGTGCTCAAGGTCACGAGGTGACGTAGTTTCTTCGCCCTGCCACCCCTCCCTGCTTAGCTTCCAGCGCTTTCGTCGGGACGAGAAAAGAGATAATTCAATTGCAGCCTGCGACGAACCTTTGCAACTCCACTCGCACTGGACGGATTCTTAAAATTTTTGAGGCGTCGAATTCGTGAGGCAATACGCTCTTCTAGTGAATTCATTCCACGGTTACTTGAAACAGCGTTTTAAGGCACCTTTAACGCATTTTGTTCGACAGGTGTCACGACAAAAACGAGCTTATTCGAAGATAATAGCGCGCGCTGGTCCAATCTACTGTGTGCGTGTTTGTGTGCGTGCATGTGTATGTACTTAGAATAAGTACACTTAGCGGTTGAAGGGTGTGCTAGGGGCCGGATTTCGCCACCCCGTTCAACTCTTGGGCGAAGCTTGAGGGTCCCCCAATTTTCGCCTCGGCTATCTGCTATCAGTTGGTTTTCTTTTTCTTCAAAAATAAGTAGTAGTTGATGGCAGTTTACAAAAGGCTTTGAGAAAAAAGTTATCGGATATGTCGAAGTGCACAGCAGCCTGGTGGCCCAACAAGAATTCAGTGCATCGAAGGAAAGTATCCAATACTGGAGGAGCCAAAAGCCGCGCATCCCATCCTGCAGCAACAACAACAACAAGAAAAAATCGTTCCATGGACGGACTAAAGTGCACCACGAACTGGAAACGCTACTCACCGAATTCGTCCGGGAGCTGCGTGCAAGGTCGCTACCCATAACAGCGGAGTGCATCCACGTGAAAGCTCTCAAGATAGCGCGCGACTCTGGGCTCACGAGGATGCAATTCAAGGGATCGCCAACGTAGGTGCACCGATTATTGAAGCAGAAGGGCTTTGCGCTGAGGCGGCGTACTTCGGTCTTTCTGCAAATGCCGCATCAGTAACACATTGGATGGAATGGAGGACGATGCACTCTGGGACGTTAATAGTTGGAAACAGACGTCGCCGGACTCAAGCTCGGATGAGTCTGAATGACAGCACTCTGTGGCGTTACGACGTTCAACTACACAAGATTAGTGTCCAAATAAAAAAAAAATAAATGTTCTCACAGTACAGCTGGTTGTGTCACGTACTTACCATAATGAGGGTGCACTGTGATACTTTGCGATTCTTTTTTTATTTCTTTTTCGGAGGTGCGAAGTTTGGGGGGGGGGGGGGGGGTCGACCTATATTTCGGTTCACCCTATATTCCGGTTTGACGGTACTACAACACAGCACAAGTTTTTCTTAAAAACTAAATATCAAGACACAGTGAGCAGGCTACCAGGGCGAAAAAATCTGGGCCAGCTGGTAAAAGCCGAGTCTGCTTAATTGCAAATTTTCTGCGCAGTGTGCAGTAACATATAAAAGGAAATAAAAGACATAATCACTAAAAAACTTCAAATTTCATTACAGTCCTGAATATACTTTACAAGAGGCAATGCTGGAGCTCTAAAATCGCAAAAAAAAAGAGTATGTCATTTCTATTCATTGTGACAAAAAAACACTGACTTCTGAAAAATGCTTTTTGTCAGAATATAAAATGCAAACCTCGTATGTATTATATGCAGCTTCCTAAACACTGTGCCACATTTCATTAAAAGTTGAAAACTATTCTTACGCTACTGAAGCAACCAATATGGCCAAAACTAAATGTGGTCAATCTAGTAAGACCCTCATGCTTTCACAAAACACTGTCTCGACCGATACATCTCGCCCCACGAGGATGCTTTAACCGAAGCTATACTCAAGCGTCTCAGAGCTACATGGCTGCAAAGATGAATAACTCATTCACTTGACTAGCAGCAAGGTTCAAGCAGCATAGAAAACTATGAAAAAGTTCCATCCAGTGAAACAGCTTGAACACTCACCGACGCCACGATCCGAGCCTCCCCGTTCTGGCTGTCATAGTAGACCTTGGCGTCTTCCAGCATTCTGATAAGCTCATTTCGCTCTGCCACTTCTTTCTCCAATGCTTTTATGTACTCCTCAAGGCACCGGGTTGCTTCGTCAAAGTCCTTCTGGAACTGCTGTCCATGAGTGCGATCTGTTCCAAGCAAGGGAAAAATGTGTGCTCAGATTCAAGCTGCTGACAAGTGCCATTGTAAAGAAGTCGCAAACATGTAACCAGTCTTTCTCCATGAAGCGTAAGCACTACAGACAAGAAAGCAGAAGAAAACCGACACGGACTTTGGTATTGTTCGTTTTTGCTACTTTATGGAGGACATTACACAATGCAAATGCCAACTTTTACCGCGACTGTGTTGAAGAGCTCGTTTTGTAGAAATTCTGGCGTCGGCGTCATTGGTTGTGGGCAAAAAATCATCATCTTACGCTTTACCAAAAAAAGTCGAGAATGATGCAAATAAAATAAATATAAAAAAAATCCTGGGTCACAATGGGGATCGAACCCAGGTCGTTTGCGTGGCAAGCAAATGTTATACCACATGGTCATGCATCTGCTGTTGAATGCCTTGAAAATAACTTCTTCTGCTTGGAAATGCGGTGAAAGTAACACATGCTTCACAATACAACATGAAATATTTCAGTAATAATGTGTGGTACAAGTGCCCATTGCAATCGGGCATCAAAACAAGTGATTATCATACTGACTTCGTGGTTTAAAACCAGTAACCCATTACAAAAGGCACACACGCTGCTGTACCTGTTTCCTTAAGGCCATATACTGCGTTCATAGCAAGTTTTAAAATGCACATGCACTAGGTGTTTGAACTGCGCACTAGGAACAGAATATCGCTATCGCGCTCAACTCCTAAAGGCAAAGCTTTAGGGTCCCCTATTTTTCACATCTTTTAGTCATTAAGAGCCTTGAAATGAAAACATTTTTCAAGATAGAACTTTCTGGTAAAGAGCGCTTTATTAATACTTCAAAGGGGTTGTGAAAAGAAAAATTAAGCTGGCCGACTGTAACTTTCTCTGCTTCAATAAGGATTGAACAGGTCGACACCAAAATATTTGAGCTCAATATCCAGTCTATAATTATTGACGCCCATATTAAATCCTAGTTTTCTTGGGCTCCCAAATGACCAAGCGGCACGCACCACTGGCTGCCACAGATACATTCGACGTCATGCTAAGCGAAGTTATAAACACAGTGTAAGCTTTCTTTTGCTCTAAAATGATAGATTTATAAAACCTAGGAAAGAAAGAGATAACACAACAATTTTTGCACTCCGTGTTGTATATTGAGCAAGCAGAGCAAGTCATCTGCTTGGTTCCACTTTCAGATGTATTCAAGCTCCCCCGTGTTTGTATTCTTGCTTCCTGGTTGCCTTCCCAGTTACCTTCGCTTGCTTAATGCAGCGTGTTTTTTTTTTTTACTAGTTGCGTTAGGTTGTACTTTACGGCGTGTTTTGGATTGGTTGATTGAGTGATTGATATGCGGGGTTGAATGTCCCAAAACTACCATATGATTATGAGAGACACCGAAGTGGAGGGCTCCGGTAATTTCGACCAACTGGGTTTCTTTACTGTGAACCCAAATCTGAGCAAACAGGCCTACAGCATTTTCTCCTCCATCGAAAATGCAGCCGCCACAGCCGGAATTCGATCCCACGAACTGCTGGTCAGCAGGCGAGTACCTTTGCCACTAGACCACCGCAGTGGGGCACGGCATGTTTTGGATGGCTTAGCCCTCACTATGCCTGCACTGAGAATTATCGGACACTGCCACACAACTAATCAAAGCGGAAACAACATTCATGACGTCTTTACAGCACCACAATCGAGATAGTATGATGCTACAAATCTCGGCTCAGCAAACATCACTGCTTCGCCATGTTTTGCCAAAGACAAACTTTTCATTGGCCGACTTAAAGCGTCACTCGTAAAGTTGAGGGGACCGCGAGTTAGGAAATCGAAATTGTGCTTTTATAGTTGTTAAATGAACCTGGACAATGAAACAAGCCGAGGTATAGTATTGAATGGACGACCAGGATTCCGGATACACACGTAGAATTTTCGGCAAACATTTGACGACACCTTTAAGTAATATTAACAAAATCTTAAGACAAGGACTGTGCCACTGTAGGGTTGGATATACAATGATGTCATTGATCGAAGCCATTTTTCGAGCAGCGCATCGACTTTATGGAGCAGTTACCAGTTTCACATTTACAAGCACAAATATTTGTCACTAATGTAATGCAGTTGTGGCATGTTTAATTATATGTTATATGCACAGATGAATGCATGTTTATTACCAGAAATTTTAGTAAATCAAATTAACATACTGCTCCTAGTTTACTAGCACCTAAAACTCAGTTTATTCCGTTCGATGACCGCCGCTGACCTAAAGTATGGTCGCAATGCAATTCATAATTATAGTTACATGAAGCTTTCCCTGGCATTTGCTGCATATAAGTGGAAGCTGTACCAGTATTCCTCAGATATTTTTTCTAACAATCGTAAAAAAAAGCCTATCATAATAATGTCTCTGCTTTCATTACCACCTACGCCTACGTTGCATAGTACAGTAAATGATGTCGTGCTTAACGTGGAAAATGGTTAAGCTGCTGTTTTGTAGGCGGTTTTGTAGATAAAGTACAAGCTTCAGTCACAAATGATCCTTTGTTCCTGCAATATTTGCTGCGTTTAACAAAACGTGTGTTGGTGAAGGCTTGCTATCTCACGTGACAAGTTATTAAATACAAGCTTTAGCTGCAGTAGAGAAGCAGGTCTAAAATACCACTAACCAGCTGAGACCCCTTGTCTAAGTCAACTTTCACAGGTATGTCTGACGCTGAAGGTTGGAAACGCTGATAAGTCCTGACTAAGCAGGCATTCTGCATCACCTTTTTCATAAGGTAATTAAAATGAATAGTACTACCAGATTTTGTGAAAAAAGAAAAGAATACATGGTGGTGGATTCAAGCTCACTATGACTAATGCATTCAATCAAGTAAAAAGATACAAACACTTGTAATAAGACCAATTACTGCTGTTCTCTAACTTCCTGAGGTTTAGAAGCTATAGTCAAACCCTGCCACAACGAAATTGACGAGACGCGGAAAAAATTCGCGAACATTTCGTTGTAGTGAAATTGAAAAATTATAGCTGATCTGAGCTAGTCAAACAAGGAACTCTTAATCCTAAAATTCAAAATGTGTTGGCTGCTCTCTATTCTCTCATAGGGGCGTCATACGCGATTCTCATCCTTGTATTGCAACACTATGGTGAAAAGACGCTGAAACAATAGCCACAACAGAATTTGTGAACGAGCTTACAAGTTGCATTAACACGTTAACACCAGCAGCTGTCTGCCATCAAAGTGAATCCGATAAAGCCGAGATGGAGGCGGGGTAGCGTGCAGTGGTGACTTTTGCCTTATTCTATGCTGTTCTTATCATCCATCACTCGCTGGCTAACTGATTTTGTTGATAACACGGACGAACAGCTGCTATAATTAGTTACCACACTGGCCAAGCGCGAACAGAATGATAAGCATTGGCATCGAGAAAGGCATCGTTCCGCAATTGCACCGAGCAGCTGCATGAAGGAAATTAAGAACTGAGGAACTGAGCTTCAGCTTCGGATGGTCTACGGCTCAAAAGCACGCCGGTGGCTAAAGCAGGGCAGTCTCATAGCCATTGCTATTGAGCGATGGCGGCGCCCATTCTTGGTAAACAGCAGCGGTTTCTGGTGGTGAAAACATGTGTTTTAGACTTCATCGATATATTTTCAGATTCAGAAAATGCATCAATATGATAAAGATGTGTTTACTGCACAGCATTATATATCTGAACCTGGAAGTGCATCGTTAATATTGTTGAAGCAAGACGGCAGAAAAAAAAGTGTTAAGGTGAGAATATTTATGCATTGACTCCTATAGTCTGCTGATGGGAAACAGAGTTTTTTGTTGTAGCGGAAAGTTTATTGGAAGTGGCGTTCAACTATACATTTACACCATTTAATAACGCCATGTCGCGGAGTCAGATAATAACAGCTGTACAAAACTTCGTTTACGCTGTACGAGGTAGTTGCATTGATGGGCAGGAATGCGCCCAGTCCTATTCCACACCAGCCCTTTTGGGAGAAAAAATTATCATCCAAAATTATCGCTGAATTGATTTTGTAGTCCTGTACTGGTTTAAAAAACAGTGGCCATGTTAAAGGGCCACTAAAGAACCCCCGAGGTCCACAAATTGTTAATAAAGAAAAATGTGTGCACTATTGTTTTGCTGCCGCAAGAATTTCATAAATACCGTATTTACTCGCATAATTTTCGCACTTTTTTTGCCGGAAAACTGATGCAAAGTTGGGGGGTACGAGAATAACGCGGGGAAAACTTTCCACGAAAACGTACAGAGCGAAAAAGAAAACGAAGTGGCCGCAAATCAGGATTCTCACACCAGCAACTTACAGCAAGCTTTAAGAAGTACTAATTAGAACTTACCTTAACAACAAAAGCAGAGATACAACACAAGACAAGATTTATTAAAGACAGAAAAAGTGGAAGCAAATAGTCGAGAATTAGAATACCGTACGCAAAGCTTGCGGGCGTAGCGGTAGCGTCGCTCAACAGGAGCCCTCAAAAGGTAAGCGTGGGATGTCAGTATTGGGCTGATGGCTATTTAACAGAATCGTCCACAGTTTCCTTCTGAAGAAATGAAATTTACAATCAATGCCAGTTTTAGGCACACGGCAGACCCAACGCGCCTCAGGCCGCTGTGATAGCTCAGTGGTTAGAACATCGAACGCGTTATTCAAAGACCCAACGCGCCTTGGTGGCTTTATGCTGCCGTCACCAGTAGCGAACACAAAACTCGTAGACTCCGAAGGGCCTACCGGCGGCCCTGTTGCCGTTGTTTAGTGCATGATCTATTACTTGCAACTTGAAAGCAGCTGTACAGCTTCAGTATCGCCTGATAACGTGAGAAGATTACCGATACAACATACAAAACACGGCGCAACGCACACTGGCCACTTCGGCTTGACTTGCATTGAATCTCTGTAGAATAGTACGCTTGATGCTTAAGAGATGACGTGCGCTATCATCATCAGCGGCTGGAAAGAGCAGACGACATTATTGCAGCAGTTTTCGGGGGTGCGATAATTACTTGAGGAAAAAAAGAAATCGTATTTTTGTTGGGCGATGTGGGGGGTGCGAGAATTATGCGAGTGCGAGGATTACGCGAGTAAATACGGTATGTGTTGTATAAAGGAAGTTACAGGGAATAGAACTACGACTACAGCTGGCTTCAAAATTTAGTGGGGCCTCGCCACCCATCTTGCTCACAGGGAAGGGAACGTGTAGCTTGTCATCGTGACTGGTTCATACCAATCAACGAGCAGCGTGCTGCACATGGAAGGAGGATTGGTCAGGCGTAAGAACGGCGAGGAGAAATTGTTTTTCGAAATGGAGGCTCTGTACGAAGCGTAGCACTGTAATATTCAGAAAACGTGATTACCGTGGTCTACTTTATGAATTGCCAAACTTCTTCGGGGGGTTTAAAAAGTATGAGCCTGTTCACTGGCCCTTTAAAAGCCGATGCACACTAGCCTGCAGCAATGAGCATGTGCTCTACACTGACGTCATCAGCAAGACTGACCGTGACCCTGACATTGAAGAGCACAGTCATGAGCATGAGCAGGCCTATCAAATTCGCGGAAGCTATTGGCTGCCGCACTTTGGGCATCTGGGCAGCGCCTTAACCGTATTCTAAGTTATAGCAGATTGCAGACACTTCGCAGACTGAAAGAAATAAACCTTGGTCACATTAAAGTCCGGTTCATCAATTAGTTATATGGAGTGCCTGCTCCCTTGTTTTCCCACGAAAGGCTGCTGAAATGACGCCCTAGTGCATGCTTGGTGAAAACTATGAGCTTTTTGGCGAAATGTTGCAGGATTTAGCAGGTTTCACAATTTGGCACAGTTATCATTGTTGGAATACATGACGATTACATGCTCATTGGTGCATGAGCCATGTATAACAACGAAAGAGTGTCGCACATCTGGCGATGATTATTGACGTAACGAAAAAAAACAAGGAGCACATCGTAAATGCAACATGCCTGTAAAAAGACCTAAAAATATTGCCATGAGGGAAACGGGAGATATAAACAGTGACATAGTCGCAGATTCACGTGCAGTATCGAATATAGCAATTTACAATTTTATTTAAAGAAAGAAAATAATAAGCAGTGTTGAACACTACCAGCACTTTTGGCACCCGTCATAACTGACACAACTTACACTAAAGCACAAAACATCACACAGAAAAAAAATCGTAACAGCAAGACAAGAAGTATTTTCAGTAAGTACCTTTGAACTTCCTCAGAACTTCCGAGCTTGACACATCCATGTTGCGACTGGTCAGGTTTGTTAACTTGGTGGATGTTTCAATCTCAACCTTTTTTATTTTCTTGATCTTGTCTATGGCTTTTTCTGGCTGGAAACGAATGTACAAGTAAATGCCAGACCAATGCACTACAAGCAGGTGCGCGACAGCCTCATTAGAATCTTGAGCAATGTTTTGTGCAGCAAAATGTTGCTTTTGGAGCAGGTCGCCACAAAAATAAATGCTCCATTTTTCAGCCTGAAATCAAAAATTGATAGTACTACTACAAATGAGACTGACTTTTTAGAAAAGAAAAATACTATATACATATGCCCAAACTATTTAACATCAGTTAACTCATGCACATAACCACAGCTATTTCAATAAAAGCAGTCTTGAATCAATGTCGAAATCCACATTTGCATTTGCAGAACCTGTAAAACCATGAAAGGTAACCTAGAGATTCGGGAGATTCGTGAGGTAGGAGCAAAAGGGGGTGGAGCAATAACAGGACTGCTGCACGTTTCTGTTAATTGCTAATTAACGCCACAGAAACCTCACAGACCACTCTGAATGATTGCCAGTAATTCTTTAGATGCCAGTAATCACACTAGTACTCACTATTATATGGCGTGTTCACACGTGAGTAATGAAGGAACAAAATGTGATGTGTCCTGTAATGAGTACCAATAGCCCCTTCCAAATCATAATATACTTTTTTGCATAGCAAAGATGCTTTGCCACAAAAATGGCCTTAAAAATGTTCTGCACGTAATAGAACAAGGTCAAGAAGTTTTAGAATCACTATCTTTTTAGGGGCAAAGCTACTTAGGGTGTGAATCTGTCCATTCTCCTGGTGTATGTAGCCACCGGTGGCACATACCTGAATGAGTGGTTCTTAGAATGTCCGCTGGATGGCGGCACTTGTATATGATGAATACATGATGAAAAGATATGAGATGGCTGTACTAGTGTTCACTAGCTAGACGGACAGACGGACGGACATACAGATTGACGGACGGACTGACGGCCGCACAGACAGACAGAGGGGCGACGGACGGACAGACCGACGGCCGCACGAACAGACGCATGAACAGACAGATGAACAGACGAAAGAACGGACTAACGGACGGACGCATAGACGCATGCATGCATGGAACGACGGATGCACTAGCGGTCGCACTGATGGACGGACTAAAGCACGGACAGACTGAAGAACGCTTCGCCCCGCCAATCATCATTCACTCCGTGGATATGCTGTGATTTTTTTTTTTTCTTTTGCGGTGAGGCTAGGGTAGACTGAACTGCTAGTTAAGAGTTATGGTCTGCATGTCTGAATTGGATTCAATGATGATGCGAAAACTGTAGATGATTAATGCATTCTACATTTCTTGCTGGAATTAACAGCATGGAGAAAATATTCAGGTTGGTCGTGTATTTTGGCACAGCGTGGCGCAATTTTAACTAATGCCATGGTTTTGGCTCAGCTTTATGCAAGAATAAGAAATCGTATCTAATTGGCACCAGTGGCGCAGCTGCCGCGCTCCTGAACAAGGCTCTCGGCATGCACAGCAAGGGCCAGCTTCTATGAAAACTATGTCAGAGCCATAATATGTTACTCAAAGTCAATGGACACAATCAATAGTTGTCGAAACATGGAATGTCTCTGGAGCTAATGATTCACGAAACAGGTCTGTCCTTGTTTGGCCATGACAGTTTTCCTTGGTAGCGCATCCTCTCTTACATTCAACAGGGAAAAAAAAAATAATAAGCAGACCTATGCAGCAGAGTGAGTGAAGTAAAAGTTTTCTTCGAATGTAGGATTTCAAATAGCAAGAAAAAAAAGAATGATGGAGCAGAAGAAGGAAGAGTGTTTTTGTTTTTTTAACTTTAGAAGCTTTGTCATTCCTGCTTTTTGTTCAAACAAACTGTGCTCCAAATCCCAACTAAGCATGCAGATTATACCGGTCAGCATTAAAATCCTTATTGAATAGTTGAAAAATATTAAGGGCCAGAAGTCACATAGACAAATGGAGATGTGGAGACATGCTGCAAAAAGCATACGTACGTACCTTGAACTCCAGGATAATCCTTTCCACCTCAGGATTTTTGGGCTTGCCACTTTCTGCATGAAAAAAATTGAGGGCATAATTTTGCTAACTAAGACACAAGCTGTTGAACTTTCTTATGTGGTATGCTTATCTGACAAGCTCAACAGATTGTGCATTAATTTTCTCATCGATTGGATCATTGCAAAAAGCGATGGTGCCTCTCAATCTTAAATTGCTACCGACTTCTCGCTCCATCAAGACGTGACACGAGTTCTTGCTTTGCATAGCCATCGACGCAGTTGAGAGGAGCAAAGAGTTTCCTAAAGTTAACTAGAGGGAACTCTGGCTCTGGGACATTCAGTGACCATGGGAATAATGGGTAGTACACAGATTCGCCTAGTCTTTGTACTTGCGGGCGGCGAATCGCAATTGTGGCTTCGTTTATTCCTGTGTTTTTAGTTTTGTTTCAAATAAGACAACATGCTGTTTTGAACTTCATGACCCAATATGAATGGAATCGGTGAGCCTAAAAGATTCAAGGTGGAGAAGCGTAACTGATAAACTATTGCTGACTGTCGTTTCGTGACAAAGCAACTTCAAGCCACGCCATGCCAACCAGAGCCAAAAGTACGAAAATTAGACAAATTCGTATACTATTGCCCATCATTCCCATGACCACTAAAGTGCCATGCGTAGCAGCAAGCCAACCAGAGCCGGAAGTATGAAAATTAGACAAATTTGTATACTATTAGCCATCATTCCCATGACCACTGTAGCGCCATGCGTTGCAGCTCCCATACACACTAGCACCGGAATTCCCTCAAGTGTATTTATAGGAAACTCTATGAATAGCTACACCCTGTTTAACACATGCCCATATTCCACACATATACATGTTCAGTTCTTGGCTACCAAACATTATTGAAAGTCGGCATAATATGTGTCACCTTTCTCAGTCCTTGTATGCTGCGCAATGTTTATATTCATTACAGTAGCAACATGCCCAAGTTTCTAACTTTATTGTAACAGTAAAAGCAGATATGAACATGAACAGCTGTTACTTTTGCCTGCATAAGATTACTTTCAAATGTCTCAGGCAATTAAAACCAAATCAATGACTTACTGCCACACCATAAGCCCATTTACCAGGTCACATTAATAAAAAATATGCTGAGAAAACACTAAAAGCAACTTATGGCCCCGAGACTTCAAAATGCAGTAAACTGGCAAAAAATGCTTTCAATATGAAGCACTTCAAACTACACCAATTTAACCTTGTGACTATTGGTGATGATGACGAGAACAAAAAAAAAGTGCACTTAATCTTTTCGAAGTGTAGAACAAAGCGACTCATATTTTTTATATAAATTAGGTGTCCTTCAGGGAAGAATAGTCGAGTTCACTGCCAAATCATCCTTTTGCATTATATACTTATGCACTGCCTTATTTTAACCTTTCTCCTAAGTAACTCATCTATCCAGGCAAACTCATTTGTCACACTTCATCTTGCTTTAGTGTACTTGCGCATGAGTGCACCAGCTATGCACGTTTTTCACATCCTGGCCATAACTCGCAAAAGGGGGGCTTGGTATTCAGGGCTCATATTGCTCCTAGCAGCAGCCATGAAGGAAGCGCAGAAGCCAGGTGAGGAGATTGGAACAGCCCCACCAGAGGGACTGCAAGGGCATAGAAAGTCTTGTGCAATCAAGGCTACATTCTCAGTGCAGTGATGTAGCCAAGGTCCATACAAAAATGCCACTGAAAATAACGCCGATGCTAGGAACTCACCTGTGACATCCTTGCACTACATGCTAGTTTAAAAGCCAACCTCCGAGTCTTGTCTCTCACACTTTGCAAAAAGGTATTGGCTTAAATTCTAATAAACACGAGCACTCCCATATCGTACCATACTTGATGGCATTGCGCTATCCCATTCAGTTTCATCTTGACCCATCTACTAAATATGAATGCATGCATTCATGTGCGAACAATGCCTGTCAAGAGTTTTAAAACGGCTGTGTCCTAGCTATATGAGAAAGGACAACTACAAACAGGAGAAACTCATCACAAAAAAGGAAGTTTGCGGAAGAAGAATAATGGGATGCGCACATTCGTTGGGCACTCCGGAGTAATGTCAGAAGATCGGCCACTGTCATTAAAGTGAAAAGTATATAATCTCTGCATATTTCCAATTCAAACATATAAAGCTGAAACATTGATGATAACAAAGCTAATACAGTAGACTCGCGATAATTCAAACTCTGATAATTCGAACTTTCGGTTAATTCATACAAAATTCAAAATTTTGGTTGGCTCGCTATGCTTTCAATGTATTTAAAAGCCGCTTAATTCAAACTTCGTCATTCGGTTAATTCGTACTTTCTGCCTGTCCATACCGGAAAATTTCTGCTGATTTGCCGGCAATATTTGAAAATTTGCGTGCTTATGATTATCATAATAGTCTGATATTGAAAAATAAGCGCCTTAAAACTTCAAGGGAAAAGGTTTTGCCACACAATCATTTCTCAGCATTCCGCGCCGCGGTGGAAAAAAAAACGAAAAACAAAAACGGCCCGGTGGTTACGAAGCTGGCTCGCGGCTTATCTCTGCTTTTCCGGCGTGCCGGTGGCGCCGGCCGACTCCGAAGCACGTGACCTCCCCACAGAATGCGTACAGGTCTGCCCGTCTTTCTTTCGTGCTGCGCATTTTTCGATCGACCATGTCACCGCGAGGAAAATATCGGACACTACCCCTAAAAGAGAAATTGGCCGCTATCCAAGAAGTCGACGCTGGGGTAAAGAAGACCGAAGTGGCACTGAAGTATGGAATAACCAAAAGTACTCTCACAACCATTCTGAAAGCCAAAGACAAGCTGCAGAATAACGCGAGCCGCTTCGCTCCCGATCGGAAAAGGCTTAGTGAAGCTGCGTACCAGGATCTCGAAAACGCCGTGCTTCTTTGGCTCAAGCGCGCACGGAGCTCCAATTTACCGATAAATGGGCCAATCCTACGAGAGAAAGCTGAAGAACTTTCCTTGCGCTTGGGAATTGAAGATTTCAAGTGCAGCGATGGCTGGATTTCTCGGTTCAAGGAACGCCACGGTCTCTCCTTCAAAACAGTGAGTGGTGAAGCAGCAGTGGTCGATGAAGCTGTTTCTTCTGACTGGCGGCAGACTAGACTTCAAAGCCTGCTGCTTGAATACTCCCCGGCTGATGTATATAATGCCGACGAAATGGGGCTGTTTTTTAAGTGCCTGCCCGATCAAACCTTGTGTCGCAAGGGAGAGCGTTGCACTGGCGGAAAGCTGAGCAAAGAACGGTTAACCGTCATGGTTTGCGCCAATATGGACGGAAGTCACAAGCCAGAACTCTTCGTTGTGGGCAAGTCAAAGCGTCCCAGGTGCTTTAAAGGTGTCCGAACGCTCCCAGTTGCATATGACGGAAACACGCGAGCCTGGATGACGCAAGCTTTGTTCGAGGGTTGGCTCCGCAAACTGGATGGGCAAATGAAGCGAGCGAAAAGGAAAATTTTGCTCATTGTTGATAACTGCCCTGCGCACGGCGACGTGGAGGGGCTGGAAGCAATTCGCCTTGAATTTCTGCCTCCTAACACTACAGCTGTCCTCCAGCCCCTGGATCAAGGGGTAATCAAATGCTTGAAGCTTAATTACCGGAAAACACTGCTAAAGAGAATGCTGATATGTATGGACAATTCCATGCCTTACAGTGTCACACTACTCTCATCGTTGGGCATGCTCGCCGACGCATGGAATGCTGTCACAGCAGCAACAATAAGGAACTGCTTCGAGCATGCCTTCCGCATACCTGGCTGCAGCATTGCCACTTCATCTGACTGCTTGCAGACTGAGGGCGACGATGAAAGCCAAGTGCTGTCTGCTATAAAAGCGCACAACATAGCTGCCGACCTCGACAGTTATGCAGCTACTGATGATAACCTGTGCGTGTGCAGGGAGGACACACTCGATGACTTGGTGGCAGAGGTGCTGCCAGCACAACACAGCAGTGAAAGTGAAGAAGAACCGGAAGTGGAAAATGTGACAACTGCACAGGCTTTCCAGTACATTGCTAAAGTGAGAAAATTTCTGACAACAACAGAAAACTCTCAAAATCAACTGGCAGCACTTACTGGCATCGAGAGCTTTGTGCTAAATGCGCATGTGGCAAATAAGCAGTTGACCATCCATGATTTTTTTAAAAGGTCTAGTCAGCAGTAGATAGTCAATAAACTTGTTGACCATACATGCACCGCTCTCTGTTTTTGTGTAGTTAGGATCTAGAGATGCTTAAAAGTGTGAATATAGATGTCTGATCATAATTTGTGCTGTCACCTTACCCAGAGTCGCATATATGAGAACTTCTGATAATTCAAACAGCCTGATAATTCAAACAAAATCCAGGGGTCCCTTCGAGTTTGAATTAATGAGAGTCGACTGTACTAGAGTTAATGTACCATGCAATAGAACATAACACGTAGGAGATCAGAGGGCGAATGTCACAAATATCCTAGCTGACGTCAAGCGAAAGCAACAGACCTGGGCTCACCATGTAATGCATTGAACAGACAACCCATGGTCAGTAAGAGCAATAGAATAGTTTCCAAAAGATGAGAAACGCAGCTGAGAAAGGAAGAGAGTTACATGGAGTGACGAAATTAAATAGTGTAGTTCGTACAGACCAGGATAAACTGGAGATTATTGAGGGTGCACCAAAATGAATAGACTGAGAATTTTGATTATAACGACGATACATGACTGTTCTGGTCAGTAAACCCCAAACTAGATATCTGCAGAGCTTTCATTCATTTATCAGCCAACAGGTTTGAAACTGCTGATTACTTTTCAGTCTCAGAGCATCAAGTGCTGACTGCATTATTGTGACTGCATGAAGAATGGTACATCACACATCTGCTAAGGTCTAGAGCAGATTTACTTACAAAGCAGCTCTAATAAAATATAAAAAATAAAAAAATACCACATCATGCCAGTAATATGCTTGAATATCTGCATTTCCTTTGCAGCCAGTGATGTGAACAGCCCCAAGCAGGATCTACAACAAACTTTTCTAGCAGTGAAGCATGAGAAACTATATTACCAAGCAAGCACAGCGACAACAGCCTGAGGACACAATATCACAAAGACTAACAAATGCAGTCTCACCCCACGTTGGCTCATACCAACTAATACAACCTCACCCCTTAGTTTTGTTTGCCCTCAGACTCATGTTATTAAATGTGAGCATCATGCAAGGTAGGTCTTTTGCTATCTTGTACCCTAATATTTGGACTTTTATTGTATGCCGTTTCTGCGATGTGCTCGAATTCGCCACGGCCTGCCCGCACCAACATGTGACTTGTCGCATTAGCTAAGGCGCGTAACAGAGTTCCTGTCACATTGAATTCATTAACTCCTCGTTCAGTCAGTGTTTACATTATATTTATGCTGTGCTGCCTGATCAGGTGTCAATATGTTTCTCGGCTAGAAAGACTAGTTCGAAACGACGATGCCTTAAATGTTTGCACCTTTTATTACCAAGGTGATGATATGTAAATGAATATGCAGTTAAAAGACCTCACCCTTTTTCTCTGGTTCTTTTGACAACTTGGTACCATCTGCAAAGCAATCATGTAAATTAATAAATTTCACGGAGCTGCATATGGATCATTATGCTCAACGAAGCACAACAAATGTGCATCACAGAACTTGCAGAATATAAGTTTTGCAGATAGAGTCAAAGTCCGCTACAACGAAACTGACAGGGTGCAGAAAAATCTTGTTGAAACGAAAATTTCGTTGCAGTGAAATCGAAAAAATTATAGCTGACCTGAGCTGGTGCAACAAAGAAACTCTTATTCCCAAAATTCAAAAAGTGTTGGCTGCTTCCCTATTTTTCCTAGCAGCCCCATAATGAAATTCTTCCACATGCATAACAACACCATATTAGAAACCGTGCTGAAACAAAGGTCACAACGGCTTTCGTGAACAAACCTAACAGTTGCACAAAGGCGCTAACACCAGCAGCTGCCGGCCGTCAACAGGTATTTGACAATGCCGAGATGGAGGCGTGGTATCGCGGAGCGGTGACTTATGCTATTCTTATCATGCACTGGTCACGGCTGGCTGATTTTGTGGATAACGCAGATGAACAGCCGCTCTGACCAGTAAACGCACTGGTAGTGAGCAAAAAAAAAAAACCAAAAGAATTAGCAACAAAAAAGGCATCGTTTTGGGATTGCGCCCAGCAGCAGCGTGTAGGAAACTCTGAACTGAGTGACTGAGCTTCAGTTTTGGATTGTCCGCAGCTCAGAATCAACCAGTGAAAATAGCAGGAATGTCTCAACGCCATCACTATTGAGCAATAGTGGCCCTCATGCTTAGTAAACAGTGGCAATTTCTAGTGGTGCCAACGCGCGTCTTAGACTTCGCAGTAGTATTTTGAGTCCTGAAAATGCATCAAAATGCTTAAGACTGTGTTTACTGCACATAATTAAATCTGAGCCTGCAATTGCATCGTCGAATTTCGATGAAGCGGAATGATAGAAGACAAGGTGTTTGTTGTGGCGACAATGTTTATGCATTGACTCCTATGAACTGCTGACGAGGAACAGAATTTTTTTTTCGTAGAAGCGGTGTTCGTTACAGCTAGTTTCGATTGTATGATTACGGTGCCACAACAAGCAAAACACTAAAAATGATGAGGCATTGTTTCTTATGTTCAACACAGAGCATTCTAACAAAAAAGCAATAAATATATGAATTAGTTGAAGATTAATAGAACTCACAGCGAAATGTTTTGATAAGCAGAGTGTCTAAAATGTTGCCGCTTTGAAATTACCAGATTTTCCTAGCTTATTCACGACAGTGTATTTAAAATTCCTTCACCATTTACGACTTAGGATGTACAGGCATAAGAAGAAAATAGTGGTTCACATAGCATGAGAAGTTAGAATGATCGCTTATAACTATAAACAACTACCTACCAGTAAGCTGCCAATCAGGAATAGGGAGTATATGCTACTAGATTAATTGAATAACACAGGGGTCATGATATTTTTTTATTCAACCTTTCTGTGAATTCTCCCCCAAAGGCATGAAATGGTCACATTATTTGTAGAGCATATAAATTCAGTTGAACATGTTGCTTTGTTAGCTATACTATAGCCAGTACAGATTCTAATTTCCTTTATCTACAGAAACCAGATCAAAAGTTCTTTTTTTTTTCCAGGAATACACGTTTTTCAGCTACTAGCAATCAACAAGCACACGCTAAACCTTCTGCTAAGGACCTTCACTAATAAAAAAACCCGAACGATCTTAAAGCAACATTTTCCTGTTCTGTTACCTTTGCGATTCCTCTCATATATTCAGAAATGCTCATTCAGTTCCTTACTTGTTGTTCCCACCTTCTCTCGCAGAGGAGTAGCCCTTTGCTGTGACTACACCCACTTCAGCAACAAACACGTCGGGTATTCCATGAACGGCGTACAGCTAACGAACAAGCAAAACTTTCTCCATGTGTCATTTTTGTCCTAACCGTGCAGGAAAGAAGCGCTGTGCAAGCAGTATCAGGCACTGGCGAGGTATGCACCCTCGCCCTAGCAATAAATTAGCGATGCACTTCGTCTCGAAGGCTCCTGTACTGGCATTACCACTTGTCGTGGTGCCAGAGGGCAGCACAGAAAAATGAAAATACGGACTGCACGGCTAAACTAACCAGAACTGCACCCCATAAGGCCAAGGCGCCGTTTTGCAATGCAAAGGATCAATCCACGAAGTTGGTGCAGCTTAATGTTGCCCGTGCGCAAGATTAAGACCCGTATTCACAAGCCAACCTTCACCTTACCTACAGTCCTCAAGTTTCTGTACCCTCTACATGTGTTATTAAAGCACAAAAATGGTAGCAAGGTAAAAGATTACAAAAACACTGGTTCATGAATGCTGGCCTACTTCGTACATCAGGAACAATAAAGGGTTACAACCGATAAGAAAAACTCGAGGTAAGGCTGAGCATGTGAATACAGGTGTAAGTCACTTCGTGTATGAGGAGGATAGGACAGGCAGTGGGGAGGTGTGGGAACTGTTTTTTTAAATGTCGCAGCTGTTAATATTCACAAAAAGTGATTGCCACGGTCTACTGCACGAATAGCAAGGTTGTTCAAGGGTGTAAAAAAAAGTTGGGAGCCTGTGTACTGGTCTTTCAAAAAAGAGAACATTTTTTTAGGCAATGTCTCCATAGTCCATGCGTCTGGATATCACATATGAGCAACCTCTACAAGCTGCACAAAATGAAATGCCAAGTGAAATACCTCAGTTGGGAGCTATGCTGGTAGGAAAAGGGAGACACCAACCATTGCATAAAGTCTGAAACAGTTCCTCTCCATTTTTTTAGCCCTCTACTGAACTTGTGGGAGTACAACTGAGATCATAGAAAAAATTTTAAAACAACATTGGCAAGACCTGCAACATTCATACCAGGACTCGCTTTATCAGGTTTGTAAAAGCTTCTGTTATATTAACAGTTACAGCAGTTCCTTGACTTGTGAAATCCCCAAATCTGGCATTCACAATCATCAAAAAGCTTTTGCATTAGCTGCAACAAAATTATTAAAAAATAAACATTCGAGCCTCTGCACTGCTGAACCCAGATGTTACAACATTTTCAAAATTTGCCTTTTGCAAATGACATACGCAATTGAGAGAGTGAAATAAATTTATTTCGCTGTAATGTTGAATGCCACACTCACCATCACTAGACTCCTCGCGTTTTGAGCCAGAGCGGTGGTGGGAACTAGAGTGCTTTGATTCGTCTGCAAAAAGGCAGAAAAATATGCCAGATGGTACAATGCATGACTCGGCAACACCAAGTACAACATAAATTGCCTGAAAACATTCGCTACATGAATATACCTTATGTTGTCAACTACTTACCTGATGCCAATAGTTCTTGAAGAAAGTGATATTCTTACACTTAGAACAATAAAACCGAACAAAAAATATTTTGGGAGATGACGTTTGCAAAAAAAAAACTTGAATTCCCGCTTAACCTTCCAATGGAGCTTATAAATAACGGTTTCTGCCTTTAGCCATTTTTGCATCCTACATGATTAGTATTAGTTAAACTAGAAGCAAAATCTATTACTAAAAGAAATTCACATTTGACAAGCCTATGTTCCAGAAACTTTTGTCCCCAAGAATACAGCACATAGACACGATTAAATTGTTTTAAATGCTGTGCTTATGCTTTCTCAAGTTCCATAATAACACAACAGCTGCAATCTGGAGGAGCCTTCGGTTCCCCTCGGTCTTAATTCCTCAGGATTCAAATCAAGTTCATGCCATGAACTAGTACCAAACATATTTGACACATACCTTTATTACTGAATAGATATAAATGTTCTGTAATACTATTATTACTGAATAGATATAAATGTTCTGCAATACTAAACAGTCTTTCCCGTCCTCACAGTAAAGTACCCTACCCGCAACTAGGCCAGCTAATTTACGCACCTTTCGGCAGCGGAGTGTTTGGCACGACTGTGTTTGTTGTCATAATATAATTTGGTGCATTCGTACTAAACAGCTTTTGTACATTAAATAGAAACTATAGAAAAACTCTTGTCCACAACAATGTATGAATAATAAGTGTTCCGCAATCGTGTCATGAGAGAACCATATCTAAAATCCACACAGAATAAGCTGGCACATTTGTAAGTTTTGCAATATGAAACACGAAGACAAAGCAATTACAAAAGCATATCACTTTTCAAACAACTCGGTACAAACGCATTCATGTCATAAAGTCTTTCATTTTTGAGCTTCTGTGAAAACACCAGTGAAAACAGCGCTGCAGCTCTGAACCATTGGCCTTTTTTTGGCATGCCATTGAGCTATTACATATACAAATGCTTGTCCTTCTTTAGTCATGACATTAAATGAAAAAGCCAGCAGTGTACTAAATTAAAAAACATCAACTAAATGCAATATTATGACAGCTCAAAGAAACTATCATCAAATGAAACATACTACAAATAAGGCCTCTCTTCTCACTTCCTTCTCTAATGTTTCAGGTATCTTTTAAACGCTAATTCTGTTTACACTAGTAGCTGTCAAAAGCAAGAATATATATAACTTACGCAGGATTTCCTTGAGGCTCTTTGTGAAGTCTGAAGAAAATACAGAGCGTTCAGCCCAAATGGTGAACACCCTGTCCACCTGCTTGGTGATGCGCTCATCTCGAAACAGGGGAGTGTGCTCGGGCAGGACGTCACTGAAGGACTCGATAAACTGCTGGACCCCTTTCCGTTTGCCATTTTGAAGCACATCGTTGGCCAAGTACAGCATCGTCAGCCGGTGAACAGGTTTAGCTGCACACAAATATTTCATTTGATTTATTGACCCTAAGGGCCCAAGAATGGGCATTACGTAGAGGGGGAATACAATACATAATACAACAAATGAAGAAAACCAAATATAAGAGGAACAAGCATTAAAAAGAAAAAAATACAATAACAAGCAAACATAATGCAAACTTAATGAAAAAAAAAGGCAAACACAGGGTTCAGTAGAATAAAATAAGCAATCAATAAATATATGACAAAGTAAAATCTAGCAAAATATATACATGGAATAAATGCAAACTTGGAATCCAACAATACAACTAGTATGGCAGGACTGCTCACTTAGGTAATATAGTAGGGTTGACTGAAAAACAGTTAATTCATTAATATTTGCAATGTTGCGTGGAAGGGCATTCCATTCTGCAGAATGGAATGCCCTTCCACGCAACAAAGGGCATTCCATAGTGGACCCACCTTGTGCTCGTGATCACTAGAGGCCGGATCTTTAGGCACTAAAAAAGTGTGTTTTAGGTGCCAAAGACAGCCAGGTAAAATACTGTTTTAGGCCCTCAAAATCAAAATTATAGGCACAATGAACTTCTACAAAAATTGAAATATCCCAAAACAATGACAACGGTGACTTGTATCAACGGCAAGAACCAAAAAAATGATATTTAAAATGGCAGAAAGGTACGAACGATTGAACATAGGCATGCATTTTCTGCGCTATCGCAGAATGTGGTCTTTCGTTTTATTGTCTAGCATTGTACGTCAAGTGTCCACCATTCGATTGACATTTTCCTAGGTCTATTTTGTTTTATTGTGGCTGGGAAGGGCAGCGCTAGAGCAAATGACCAGACCACTGATACCCCAGAAGAGAGGGATGCTAAGTCTAATCTCGTAGGGCCAATTTTTCCCCTATCGGTGAACACCTTAAAGGGCCCCTCACTAGGTTTGGGCATCTAGAAGTGACAAGTGTAATGGTGCACTGTGCACTCCGGATCATTCCTGTTAAGATTTGCAAAATTATATGTCGTGGAAAAATGCTCAATTTCTAATGAATGCCTTGCCCTTCTCGTGGGTGTGCGCCCCAATATCTAGGGAGTGACATACAGCAAGGAACGCCGCTCCTTTACGTTGAAATTAGTGCGCTAACGTTGCATGCACAGGCTCTTCATCAGAACTTCGTTATAGGTTAGCTATATAACGCTATATATATATATATCCACCTATATATCCAGAAAAACAAAAAATGCTTCGTCCCCTGATTATATCCTGTACTTTAAAAAGTACCTCATTAGGAGCGTTGCACATGACATTACTCTACTTGGCATGTGCGATTTGTGTGTTCTGTTCTGTAGCATGAATGAGGAGTACTTTGGCTTGGGCTGGCTGCTTCATATCAATTCGAAAAGGAAGTCCAAAGACAAAGGGAAAAGAAAGACAGCACTTTTTGTCTCTATGTTTTTCTTTCCCAGTGTCTTTGCACTGCTTTTTCAAAATCAGTATAATGAATGAACACTGAGAAAAATAACAAAACACGCAAACGGAATCTGTTTGTTATTATTTTAATTTTTGTTTTGAATAGCCTAGAGGTCTATTCACTAATCGTCACTTGTTTCGCATCCGCCTCAGTGGACCAGTCGCTATAGGGTGCTGGACAAGATGATACCATAACATAATAGTCATAATAATAACAATAATGATGATATTGATACTACTATTAGATCAAATAATAATAATAATAATAATGATAATAATAATAATAATAATAAAATCTCTAGCTTGGTGAAGGGCAGGTCACTCCCCTGTAATGAAGGAAATGCTCTTTCACTCACCCATGCGGCCATCGAAAGAACTCCCATAGTCCCTTCAGTGCTCTGCTAAAATGACTCAATGTGAAAACCACCTTCTTTTTTGTCTTCTCCATTGATTGTATAGATTTTCTCACCCTCGAAATATTGACGTATTATATCTCGCATCTGCCCTATGCTGGTGACACATGAAGTAACACAATTCCACGCTTATTCATAAAAAAGATTGACGTATTATATCTAGCATCTGCCCTATGTTGGTGAAACGTGAAGTAACACAATCCCATGTTTACTCATAAAAAAGATTTAGTTTTTAGATGTATTTATTAATGTTACCCTCAGAGATGTTGTGCCTATCGTTCACATCTTTCACTGATTGATGGCAAGCAAAACGTGCACATTACCCTAGGTCTGGTAAGAAAACCGTTTTAACACCCTACTACCCTAAGCTACCCAAAAAATTTTGAAAACATGCTCTAAATAAGGTAATTATCCTGCAATTGGCAACCCTGGCACAACATCAGAGATAAGATTTCGAGCAATGTTTGGAGGAGCTAGATCTTCTTTTTGGAGCAAGAGATTAAATGTACAGCAGGTTAAAAAATATATTGAATTTTTAGCATGATCTCTCATACTCAGATAGTATAACAAAGAAGGCTTATTTTTAGAAAAGAAAACAAAAATATTTACAAACCATTTAACATCAGCTAACTTGTGCACGGCAACGCTTTAATTTCAGAAAAGTGTGATGAACCACCGCACAGTGCTAATAATGCCCACAATAGATTGGAGGGCCGGTCAAATAATTTAGATAGGCGCTGAAAATGCTAATGTGGAGCTGCGATCTTGGCGACCTCGGAATTCGGGAGAATTGTAAAGCAGAAGCGAGTGGGGTGGCAAAATGGATAAAAAAAAAAACTGCAACATGTTTTTGATTATTGTTTCTCAGGGAAGCACAAACGCTTACCTGAGAAACCACAGGGACACATGGAAGAAACACAGCTAAAAATGATTGCCAGTAACTTGGAAAACATCAGCGATCATACTTGTACTCGTAATTACACGGAGCACACATGAATTGAACAAAATGTGCAGTGTCTCCTGGCAGCTTGTACTAAAAGCTTCTTCTGAATCTCGGAACGTTTTCCCGCAAGACACTGGTGCACTGCGGCGAAGGTGGCTGAACGAGCGCTCTGCAGGCAATAGACTAAGCAACAGAAATTTTTCGAACCACTATCTTGTTTTCTTTCACGAAGGGGTTAGAGTGTGTGCGTATGGATTGGATGATGATGATGCTCAAACTGCAGATGACCGACGCGCCCTCCATTTCTCGCTAAAATTAGCGCAACTGCGAAGGTTTTAGGAATGGTCCGGGTGTTTTAGCTGGAATGGCCTCTAATGGCACAACTGGCGCAGCTGTTGCACACCTGCACCGTCACAACTTAAATAATGCCTTGCAGAGAACATGAAAAAAAAAGTGGGCAACTAGCCAAACGTCACGACTTTGTAGAGAGTGGTCTTCTGCTTTTTCATTAGGGGGCCTCGATGTGCACGCTGATTGATTGATATGTGGGGTTTAACGTCCCAAAACCACCATATGATTATGAGAGACGCACGATGTGCACGCGCCTCACATCGAGGCACCCTATTTCAGATGCGAAGCAGCTCTTCGACTAGCCTGAGTAACGCTGTCCCTCCGTCCGCACCGCTTTCCTGAACGCAGGTGTTGGAGGGGTGCAAAGTAGTTCACGCCCTCCTAGCAGTGCGCGTTGACTTCTCTCTTCCTCGCCTGCCGCGCGCCACGTGTCAGCTCTCTCCCGCTTCACCCTCTCCACCGTTCGCGACGCTCGAGCTCACTTTTCACATGGGCATCATCTCCCCCGCGCCACCTCTCTTCATCTGTCGGCGAGAAGAAGCCGCGAGCCGGCGGGTGCGCGCGCCTCGAGAATGTCGCGGCGCCGACAATGTAGACAGCTCGCTGCCGCTGCTTGCCGCGCGATCGCGCCGACGGGCGGGACCTGGCGGAACGCCGTCGCGGCATGCTTCCCGCTAGTGTGCACGTATCTTTCCCGACTGTCGCCGGCATTGCGAGGGTTAGCGAAGCCGATCGCGTTCGTGAATGACGACGTCAACAACATAGACGAGGCGCGAGCCAAGTAAGCTGAACGCAAGCGTCGGCAGAGGAAGACCAGCGACACCGACGAGGTGCGAGTCGAGGAGGAGGAGAAACGCTTTATCCCAAGAGGGAAAGGTGCGGTGGTGGAGTGACAGAGAAGCCTACCCAGCTACCCTCTTGGCCCAATCCAAGATCTGGTCTTGGACCTCGTGCGCCGAGCTGCACATAGCAGCCTCCCACTGCTCCTTACTATTAATGTGTAGAGTAAATTAGGCGGTGGGTTTCGAGTGCACCCCCACATGATATGGTCTAGGTTAGCTCTTTGTTGACAGAAAATGCACAAAAGGAGGGGTCAAGAACCCCAATTGCGTGCCAGAATACAGACGGCGCGAGGGTAACACGGACGAGACGCGAGCCAAGCGCAAGCGTCTTCAAGGCGTCCCGCCTCCCGTGTCCTTGCGTTTTAAACAAAAGTTTACTCAAATAAACGATACACGAAGTTTCGCTTCAAACCGTTCTTCCAGCACCCGCGTCGACGCCCGTTTCAACCTGGACAACGCGATGCGCACCGCTGGTGCTTCGCATCCCATCAGTGTTCCCTTCGGTAAGATGGTTGAGAGTTTTTTTTTTTTTTTTTTCAGGTCCGAACAGCGCCTCTACTGGAGGTCGTCGAAATAGAAACTGGAGGTCACTGGCCTCTTAAGCTGTCAGAAAATCTCAGAGTCCAGGTATATTTTCCGTAATAATTTGCAAATGTCACCATCCAGCGACATTTGCAAATTACCCCCCCCCCCCCCAAAAAAAAAAGTACATGACACGCGTGACGTCACACTGCCCGTGCGCAGGCTAGAAATGCCCATTACGCGGAACGTAGTTGTCTGGCTAATTATGCCAGCATAGAAGAAAATCAGGAGATGTGAACCGCGATAGATCAGAGGTACTAAGCGCGCAGCCAGCAACACATGTGGTCGCCCAATGTGAGGGAAGAGCACGACAGCACCTGAGCAGGTGTCGGCGTCACAGCTGGACGTGCGGCACGACGGACGCAAATTATTCTGGCTTTACAGTAACAATCGCCTGATGTCTGCTCACACCAGTTTCAGAGCGCGCTAAAGCGCGGGGAAACGATCTAAAGCCACGTGTACGTTGTAAAAGGAGCAAACGTCTTTGTGCACGATATGCAAACGTCTAAAGCATTTAGACGAGAACGAAAACAAACGGGGCGAAAGGCCACAGCTGACACCACAAAGAACACATTTCAACACAATGTGGCTTGCAAGGAGCATAATGCCGACTTTTCAACGCGCACACTCTCGCAAACGAAGTCTATTAAAGCTGGTGGAAGAGACGTTCTACATCCTTTAAATATATCATTAGGCTGGTTTTTGAGCGTCACACAAAACATTGAAAGCACTCGGAGCGAAACAACGACGCTGCTCGATTTCTCGATAAAACAGCTTGCTTCGTCGCCCAGAGTAAACCATGGCTGCCTACGGACGTGTGGAGGCCCGCGCATGTTAGTCGTCCATTACAGCAAACAAATAAGCACCCCACAAAAATTGTTTGCTTTTTTTTTTTTTTCAAGTGTCCATTCAGCCGGGTCCCTTTCATTGCGCACGGTTTTGTGCTACGCTGGGCCGGTACGAGATCTTTAAAGGGGCCCTGGAACACTTTTTTGAGTAACCATGGAAACAATTCACTGGAAAAGCGTATTACCTCACAAATTGAACGCCGCAAAAATTTTAAAGAGTCCGTCCAGTACCAGCGGAGTTACAAAGAATTGTCACATGCAGCAGACACACTCTCTCTTAAAGCGAGCTCTTTGTGATGTACGCGCTGTTTGGTCGCGGCGTGTGGAGAGCGTCGACAGTCACCATGGAAACAAAAAATGCTTTTACTTTCTTTCTTTCTTGGGGGGGGGGGGGGGGTGCGGAGGGACAGTCTTAAAGTTGTATCAGTACTCCTTTAAGTACGTCCACCCCTCGTTAGTCCAACTAAGGCTGCTTTCTAAAAAATTGGAGAAGGTCTTGTGTTTATCTGCGGCGCTCCTTTCCGTCCCCGCAGGGACGCATCGTTATCATACTTTAGCTGCACCGCACCGTTCGTTTCGACCAGAAAAAAAAAATCGTACAACGCTGACCGGAGGGAAAGTTCTGAGAGCGGGGAAGAGTTGTATAGAGAAGCTGCTTCGCCAAGAGGTGAAAGCCAAAAGAAGCACGATTCACGCGTTTGCAGCCGGAGCTCTACGCACGAACTCCGGACACTTATCGTCCGGGTCGTTCTTGTTGTCCCTGCGTTGAGGCCGATAACAATCCACGACAGGGAGGCACTGCGACTATTTCCAACGCAGGTCGAAAATCTACCCGCGACGGCGTCTACGACAAGTATACATGCGCGATGACGCTGCGTTGCTGCACAGAACTGCCGCTACGCATTCATTGGCTCGGCACTGAGCTGCAGCCGCAAACGGCGGCGAGGCCAGGCATGGCGTCGAGTCTTCGTGGAAGTTAATCCGCGGCACATCAACGAAGACACGTGGCGCATTGTTTGCCGCTGCGCTTAATAAACCCAAGGAAGCAGCCGCCCGGCAGTTGACAACGGCCGCTCATCGACGACCAAATAATCACCCAGAAAACATTTACCACACTTCTACAGCTTCAATGCTGCAGTTGGCGCTTCGCTAACACGCTAAAATTGGACATCAGAGATTAGTAGGTGAATCTAAAATCTCCCCTTCAGTACTAATCCTGCGCTACATTGAAGATACGCTCGAACTGGACAATTTCAACGTGACGCAACGTGCGATTACGGGAAACGTGGCGTTGGGCACCGCAGCGTCATCAGCTCGTTGAGGCCCTATGCTGTGTCTATGCTTTCAACTTAGATGGCTTCATGGGCGAGTAACATGATCATCCAAAACAACAAAGGTCACTAAATATCGAAGGCTCCCGCAGATACAAACGCAAACGGTTGGCCGATATGTTTCGCACCGGTGGCAAAGCGTTGCTAGGAACTGACTACGCTAGTATTCACAACGTTTAAGTGGTTAAGTCACTTGAGACAACCTTTCAATCTCTACGTTTCTTCTTCGTTGCAGACATCCAGCTGTTCGTGTAATCTAATCCCGTTTCCCCGACGAAGCAGCGCAGATTTGCGAAGCACCACCGGCGCTCCGCAGCCGGCTTACAAAACCCCGATCACATATAAAGATACTTCCTATTCCATAAAGATTATCTTAATTATCTACGCTTTCGCATGATTTGACTTATCACTGCAATGCTCATTCATGAGAAGGATCACCGGCAAGTTTATTTTTCGATAGCGGATGTACGAGAAATGGCTAGCAAGTGCTCTTTTTAAAACACTGAATAGACATGCAAAAATATAAACACAGATATGAAAAAAAAACTTACATTTCTTTAGTACTTTCGTCCAGATGTCCACAATCTTTCTGTGATGCGCTCGATGGTGGATGATCCATAACGAAAGCGTCTGCACGCTGTCCTGCGTGTTGGTGACGGAGGTCAACTTCTTCACAAGGTTCGACTCATTTATCGACATGATGCTCGCTGTATCCTACTGATCAGTTCACGCAGACACCGGAGAGGAAAGGTATCAAGGCATCACACCACTCTGTAGATTGACGACGCGCACCAACGTTCTGAGCAAAACACACTCCTCGGAAGCGGGAAGCGAGCCACCGTTGCACGCACGGCCGCCTCAACGAAGGCGCGATGGTCCACGGCTAACACTTCGTACCAGAAACTTTTTGCTTCTTCGTTGTCGTCCAGTACGCGGGATGCTGCGGCGATGTTTTCGGGACAGCCGTGCACGGACCACTTAGCGCACGTGCTAAGCCTAAGTGCAATCGCGGCGGGGCTGCGAGGCCCCGAGCGCTAGTCGAGCATCGCACGTTCGGAGCCCGCTGGCGGTCGGCTCCGTCCGTAGCGTCAGTAACACCTGCAGACGCTCTGCGCCGATCGAAGCGGAGTTCCTCGGCGAAATTTCGATTCACTGCGCACACAATGCGTACGTAAAGAAAATAATAAATCTTGTTATCGTGCTTCCAAAACCCGACGAAAACATTGCCACCATTTTGAAAGGAAGCTGAGGCCCGAGTCCGAATATGCCCGCACAATGGCGCGATAATTTGTACCAAAATTAAAGATGCTCATATATAAAACTATTGTAACCTTTGTAAAAATAATTCATTCACGAGCAATAAATTTTCTTCAAACAAATTGTGTAGAAAATTTTTTTAGCAGCCGGACCAGCCAGACGAATTGCTTTTTTGGATTCGGCCGTTATCGGTGGAAGGAGTCGAAGAAGCAAGCAACTCTGTGTCTTTCCTCTCTCGGGAGTTCGTCAAAATGGTGTGTATTCTTCGACTAGCTTGTAGCAATCGTGGTTAATCTAAATGTGCAGATTGCGGAACTAGCGCTAACACGTTCACAAAGCTTCTAGGCACCCTTCTTTTAGTTATCGGATTTGTTTGTTTTGACTTGCGTATAGTATTACTTGCTTATTTTCGAAAGCATGGTAAGCACTTGGCAGGCGCTCCGGCAGCTCGTTTGTTGCCTCCAAAACTGTTTTCAAAGCCGGTGTTAACTTGCGTGCACCTTTCTTCACAGGGTCGCGTTAGGACGAAGACCGTCAAAAAGGCGTCTCGCCTGATCATCGAGAAATACTACACAAAACTCACCCTCGACTTCCACACAAACAAGCGAATCTGCGAGGAGATCGCCCAAATTCCCAGCAAGAAGTTAAAAAACAAGATTGCTGGGTAAGTCTTTTTTCTCATAAAAACTTCTATACATCATGATCTGTTGAAACTGCCCTGTCAAATGACGTGTACTTGTGTTGTACCGGTAACAGTGCAACAAGTACTGCTGTTTCAGTGTCGGCAGTACTCATGCATGGTGGCGTTTGCGGAGAATCGTTTCACGCTAATTACTGACGTGCAGATGATTCACGGCATTTTTTCTACTGTACGTTTCTACAGCTACTGTTGGTTAGTTGTAAATTTACATTCACGATGGTGGTCAAGTCAAATGAATGAGTGTTAAAAGATGTCGCGAAAAAAAAAAACGGCTTTGAACTCTTGTAAACGTGAACACTGGTACCGATCTCGCCACAGTTTTGTGACTCATCTGATGAAGCGCATCCAGCGTGGACCAGTGCGGGGCATCTCCATCAAGCTGCAGGAAGAAGAGAGAGAACGGAGGGACAACTACGTGCCCGAGGTATGAAGTTTGCTGTGTCGTGTGCTCGCAGTCCAGTTATTATGAACCGCGCATGGTTAAGTGTTGGTCCGTGGCCAAGGTACTTCGAAAGCGGACATAGTGTAAATGCTCTTGTGAGACTAGTAATGTGGCTTCACTAAAGCCTTAGCTGCCCACATTAAGTTGTGTTCTAAGCTGTGTTTCGTAGCATTTGACAGCAGGACCATTCACATGTCTCAGTGAACTGCCGAGGGTAGCTCTTGGGTAAACTTAGCAGAGTTGCTACAATGTGTCGCTGGTAGCGAAGTGCCAACCTGTTCTTGTCGATTTACAGTCTGCTGCTGCCTGAATTGTGGAAACATTTGTTCTTTTCTAATGTGGGGCATTCGTGAAAGCTTAAGCCAGCTGCGTCCACTGTTTTGTGTCTAAGTTTACACATTTTAAGCTCGCTGAAACGGAACATAAACTGTTGACAAAATAATGCATGCATCCATGTATTAGCATGCCACCCTAATTGATGTTACCATTTTACACTGGTGTCCATAACATAATACTACGCCGGGACAAGAAATTTGTGACTCTAGCTGCTGGTGTTTGTCACGCACAGTTACATATATATATAATTCCCAAGTGCATTTCACAACAGTGGGCAGCATTTTCAATGCTGCGTACCTTGGCGAGAAAGCTAGCAGAAGCACATCTCTGCTCTTTTAAACTTTACTGTAGCTCTTTGAAAGTAGTAGTAGGCAATCACATTCCAACCACTTAGGCAGCAATTTTACTGCAGTTAATACCAAAGTTGCGGCTTACAGTGTCTTAAACCCCTGTGTTGCTAAATCTTATTAATTGTTGAACAGTCAACTTGATTATAGAAAAAGAAACTTTTCTATAGCACTAACCTTCTTTTTTTTTTTTTCTCTCGCACAGGTGTCTGCCCTGGAGCAGGACGTCATTGAGGTGGACGGTGACACCATGGAGATGATGAAAGCACTGGTGAGTGAAGAGGTTTTTGTTTTGTACACTTGCATCGAATCAGATGGGCAGTCACAAGAGATGTAAGACAGGAGTGATATCACCACTACTTACAAATATAAAGTCTTGTTAAAGTACAGTGCAGATCCCTTCTAATCTAAGTTGTAGTATAAAAATTTCGTCGCGATACACCTTCTCAATGAAAGCTCCTTGGGTGCCGCCGTAAGCCCCTGTGGACTGTTGCTAACATGCGTGACCCCCCAAAAATGCAGTGCCGAAGCTGTGTACTGCAGTGCAATAGCCCAGAAAGAAGGGGATCCTTCTCTTCGTTAGAAAAGTGTATAACTAGTACCGCGCAATAATCAAAAGAAACTTTCAAAGGCTCAATATATGGAAAATGCGATGAGCAAGGGCCTGTGAATGTTTGAGAATCCACATATGCAACTGAGGTGATAAGTCAAAGAACCTTGGTTGCCAGCTAAATGAATACAGAAATACATCTCATTCGTGAAGGCACTGTTGCAGGAAGTTGCCAACCAGCCTTTCGGACCTTGTCGAATACGTGAAGCACGCATACAAATTTTCGTGTAACTTTTTGTTTCATCTAGGTGCGCTGTTTCTTGCTCAGTGTACAGACTTATTTGTGTGGAGCTGAACAGGACTCGTGTGGGCGCAAGGCACTGTAGTTAACTCCACCCGAGCGAACCCCAAGAACAAAGAAGTTTATGGACGAAAAAGAGAAAGAAAAAAAACGTGCTTACCATACGTTCTTTCTGTCGCGTGCACAAAGTCTGCCGACACAGCACACAGTGCTGGGTGAGGGAGGTTGTCACCCCCGCTTGCCCATCACTGTAGGGTCGCAGAGATGGGCCATGATCAGACATAGACTGCAGAAGCCTCAATATCCACACAGTTTTCTTTGGAGTTTACGTAATTAGCCTGCCTTGCGGTGCAAGCCTTGCGGCTTCCTACAATACATCTGTGTTGGTGTGTGTGCGTCAGTAAAAGCTCATTGTTCATGACAATCCGATAATTTAGACATGTTCTCCAGTGCTGCCAAACATGTATGTTTAATGGCATGAAACTCCTTAACGTGGTAATATTTGGCTGCAATAAGGTTTATTTGGATGTTGCTCAAGGTGCCCCAAGGACAAAGCTCCGCAAATGTGCTAACGAAAACTATGTTGGCAAACAGCCGAAAGGCCGCAGGACTTAACGATGTGCTCATTATCACCAATTTCAACAGAATCGCATTATTGGCGATGAATGCTTCAGTGACTGCAGCAAACTTGTTTCATTTTTCATTTACGCAACGCACGCAATATGCATGGGCCCTATCTATGGGGTAGATTAGTGGCTGGGGTCGAAGCTGCAACAAACAGTAAATTGATTTCCACCACACGCCTTCAGAAGTGTAGAGCGAGTCACATTTTTCATGGTTGTGCATTAGTGAGCCAGGTTTATTCAGCAGATGATGCGGTACTTAGTAGTTTTGTTTAGTACAGTGTCTCTGGACCATGAATTTTCGAGGACTTCTGTACCCCTTGCAGTGAGAAAGAGAAAGGCGGCGGGGGTTCTAACACAGCAGCGCAGTGTATGTGGCTGTTATTTACATGGGCCTTTGCAAAGCCTCGTTTCAAAACCACTGGTTTATATTCTTAGCGTAAGCAGTGTGCATGCCTTCGAAGGTGCGTGCATGCTAGGATCGTGTCGTTATTAAGCATGGTTTTGTGCATAGCGGAATCGGTGCTCGGTACCTTCACGACTTGGGCAATGTGTGCGCATTGCCACAAAATTCAGGCGTGGTGGAAGCTGTCGCAACTTCAGAGGCGGCCCGCATACTAGCATAAAACTCGCTCGGTACATGGACGAACGATAAGTTGCTGACCAAGCCTGGCTGGTGAAAAAAATATTGCGACGTGCACATGGTAGGGGTAGTGGCGGTAGCATGTTATAGAGGATGGGTTCAAGCATATGTCGGCTTCAGATATGGTGATCTTGAGCAACGGTCACAGTGTGAACGAAGTGAGGAAGGCTGAAACATTGAGGCTTTTTTTGCTGCTCTTAGATAAAATGACTACTGGGTTCACATGAATTTCTAGAAAATGCTTCACGTGATTCAAGAAAATGCATTACCGTGACAGACACTTGTTTATTTTCCTGCTACTTTGGCGAATTCAGCACTCTGTTAATTCAGTTTTTTTTTCTGGTTCCTTGAAATCTTGATTAACTATATTTTACTTAAAAGTAGAAAACTGCAAAGCTACGGAAAAAAAATTAAAATCTTCGTGCAGTAATTTATCAACATTGTAACTACATAATAGGACTAAATGGCATTTGATCTGTTTAGATTGTCTTCAAGTAAGTGCTGGTTATGATGTATCATAGCACATCATGAGTGATTACTGATTAGGCATGGTACTACTGCCCACTTTTTTAGCAATGAGCCGTGCATGCTTGTGACCAGGAACGGTGTGGTGACAAAGTAGCGGCGAAGCCTACAAGCAGCCAACACCGCAAAACAGCTGGACATTTCATTTTGTGTGGTTGGACAAACTAGATGGGATGTTGGGATGAGCGGCATCTAGACCCAAGTGCCCTTTTTTCATATTATAACAAGGGCTTACATTCACTTTTCCAGGTGTCAACATTAGGTTATCAAAGTGAACACCTTGCTACGTGAAAAAGTGTCCAAGCTTGTTGCTGGATCTACACGACCGAAAACCAACCACCTCACAAGGACGCCGTATAATTGATTGATTGATTTGTGGGGTTTAACGTCCCAAAACCACCATTTGATTATGAGAGACGCACGCCGTATAATACACTTCCCAATTTAAATACCTGCTGATCATGTGTCTTGCAGATTGATTCCCTGACGCGACAAGGAATGAAGGCGACTTATGCATTGCTGTTGTCTTTCTATGCAGGACATGGCTGGCATCTCTGGCCTTCAGACAACACCTCTGGGACCTTTCCGTGGTGGACAGCGCAACTGAGCTCTTTCCGAGAATAAATATGTAAAAAGAAGCAAAGTTGCCTTGCATTTCAAAATGTTGGGATAATCCAGCACAAACGCTGCCTCAATCATTTTCCAAGGCCCATTGCAACAAAATGTTGGGCCACATATAAGGTCTAGTCTCATATTGTGCTGTATGAAGCAGCCTCCATGCAGACAGACATTCATGATAGCAGACGCATCACAACAGTACAATTTTGTTGCTAAAAGTGGAAAAGCGCTACAGCCTCGAAGAAAAAAAAAATGATATGGAGTCTAATACCCCTGTCACACGGCAAATCTTGTGTCATTTACAGCAAATGACATAAAACTGACCTAATGTCATTTTGCATAGGAGAGTTAACTACCAATACCGCACTCATGCCATGTTTTTGCTCAGCCCAAGTCAAGCAGTGCCTGGTACTAACTCAAGACTGCTGCACACAACATTCACCAAAAGACACACGAATCATAGAACAGCGACCATGCGTATGCAGCTTCAATATAAAAAAACATTTAATGCCACGTCATCTGAATAAAATTCTTATGCATTCTGCTCATGCATAGTCCATAACTGTAAAAACAAGCAAGGCTGGAGGCCTTTGAAATGAGTGCCAATTACCAATCAACTTGAATCCTCATCTGACTGGAGGTACTCCTCAGGATCTGCAGAAATAGCTGAAAGAGAGAATTGACAATCTTAGTCTTATTCACTTACTTGGCTCTACCCTGAATTTTGCAATTTGTACATTTCTGTCACTTTGCAGAGGATAATCATCTTGGACCACTATATTATGCATTCAAATGAATAACCTCATCACTGAATAGGTGATAATAGCATACATGTTCTTATTGTTGCTCAATTACCAGCATTTTATGGGCCAAGGCAACATATATGCAGCCTTATACATGTTGGCACTAACAGCACTCTGTCTGCAACACATTTTCGCGTCAAGTGCAGTTGATTGATGAATAGCCATTGCAATGAAATACCATGGGCGGATTCCAGCGATAGTGAGTAAAGGATAAATATGTGGATTAATTAGCACTTTGGTTCACCACGTTACGAACCAAAAAAGGAATGGAAAAGTTGGTGCACCATCTGAATGAGGCCTTCCCCTTAATGAAGTAGTACAAAAATAGGTTGTTACAGAGTTTCAAATTGGGTTCTGCATTTGCAGTACATGTACTGTGTGTCTTGTGGCATCTGCAACGTCACGAGTTATATTTCTAGACTCGGCAGACTGTCTTACAGTTTCTGCCGTTTGTTCTTTGATGCAGCTGCCCATAGTAGCTCATTGTTCAAGTCATGGAGCTTTGAATAGGTGCCGACACGAATTTCGAGGCCGCGACAGCTTGCGGGGTCGATTCCTGTGAACATGCATATATCATCTCCTAATTCTCAAAATCAAGTATAGCTAGGCAGGTAATTTATATTAATATTCACTTTAGCATGTGCGATCCAGTGCCACATGCTGCACCTTGCAACTTCAACATCATCTAAGGTGGCCTGCGACTTGAAGGCGATCCCGAACTTCTAGACGTCACCACTGCGGCTGAGCTGACAGCTGTTGCAACCAGTGTGATGATGTCACTGTCGCACTTGCGCTTTTGCTGTGCTTGCACCAGCAGCAGGGTGGCTAGAATTGGGAAGTGTGAAAACCGGTCGCTCCAAGGTGGCTCCCGCTCGCAAGCTTGCAGCGGTGGCGCTGTAGTCGGAGACGCTGCCAGCTTTCTTCGTTGCAATGTACCCGCGATGGTCGTTTAAGTTTTTCGCCAGTACAACAGTTTTTTTTTTTTCAAAGTAAATATCAAACAGCAATTTCACCTAATATGAATACACGCATCTTTCGCTGAACGAACATTCCATTAGAGCGATGTTTTCGGCAGAGCGTCATTCCGACAGCACCGCTCTTTATATGCTTGGTGAAACCAAAATGGTTTTATTTTCTATAACATTGAAGTACGTCTTAACGAAGTCAAAAAAAAAAGCTTGCTCTAGTGGAACGTGGTATATCTTTGACTACGTTAGTTTGTCAAAACCTTGTGCTAACCCGCGATAGATTGTGACGTTTGCTGCTAAATCTGCTTGGACAGTGCAAATTACCGAGTGAGGTGACGCATTGCTATTTTCTCAATGCTGGACTTGTATTACATTTGAGGCAGTATTCTGAAACATGTGTAGAAACTGAGACAATGCTTAGTTTTATGGCTGCAACAAAATTTATTACAGTAAGTCACTAACGTACATATTTTTACATGACATAAGGCTTCAATCGCTTGACATTTTTCTCGCTTATTGCTTGATTCAGACCCTTAAAAAAAGAACTCTCGTCGCGCAAAATATTCTGACCACTTCTTTGTTCAACTATTTGCAATGTTCAACGCAGCCAATTTCTGGAAACTGCTTTGAGATCGTAAAAGACTGGCTACTAAATTCGAATGCGCGCACACTGCGCTAAACACATATGTCAACTTGGTTTTTGTAGTCTCTACAAGGTTTTACAGAGACTCTGACGGATACAGAAGTCTCCTTAGATCCCAATCTCTAGTCGCCTGCCTTGGCAGCTCGTCGAGTCATTTGGGCAATCCTCCAACGTGCTAGGGTTATTGGGTCACTTCTTCAATTGCTGGTACGTAGTCCAATGAAGCAGCATTTTGTATTTTTCGTTCTTTAGGAAAACTCTTCGATATATATTTGGGCACGCTTGGGAATAAGGTAAGTACAGCATCATCTCTTAAACTAGTCTTGTCATGCTGCCTTCTTTCTGTCCTTCCACAATGTGCACAAATTCAGGCGCGCTGAATCTAAAACCTAGTGAGAAGACATAATTTTCAGGTAAATAAATGTATTTATCGAAAAGCAATGGCCGAGGTGTTAAGAGCGCCACAAAGTGTTCAATATCTCCACTTGCCAATGCCTTGCACACATGCACACAAGTCTTTTCTGCCCTTAAATTCAATACATTTACCATGCATCGAAATGTTTTTCCCTGACGGCGGTATTCTCCTGGAGCGCTTTGCCCGCCCTTGCGATGGTGCGCTCCGTTTTTGCTAACCTGTCTTTGCATGCCAGAGCGCACAAAAAGAAGGGAAAAATTTTTAGCGCACGATCTGTATCCCGCGTTGCACCCACAAAAAAAAGTCCGCAGCGTTTTTTTTTTTTTTTCTTTGCAGGAGCCCTTTAGTCTTTTAAGAGAAAACACAACAAAGTTGTCGCACCATGTGGAACACAAACGATGCTGAGAAGCACTTGCCGCGAGTGACCAGCAGCCTCCCCCGGCATACACTGCACCTGCAGCCGCCTCCGCCGCGCTAGTAGCCACGCCAGGAGCAGCGCCTCCGATCACCGCGCTAAATCTCGACCTAGCGGAGATCTCATGCACCGGGGCGCCGCTCGGCAAGGGAAACACGGCTCGCTTTTTACACCTCTCCATTCTAGCCACCCTACCAGCAGGCTGCTATTTTCCGGCTGCTCATGAGCCTGTGGCGAAGGTTTAAAAGCTTCCAGAAAGTTTTTACCAGTCGACGATGATGATAACAACAATGACAGTGCAGCACATGTGGCTTGTGAAAGCTCACCATTAGATGTTGCAAACAGTGTGCAAGTGTGCCACAGTTTGGTGTGTTGTTTCAATGCTAAATGGAGAGAGAAAGGAACGTCTTTGTTCACAAAAGCATGGAGAAGGAGGGTGTAGAAGGAACCCCTAGTCCAGGGTGCCTAGGACGACTTCAGCGACAAGTCGGGCCCACTATGTCGGAGCTCGGAGGACCTCGGGAGGTTCATCGCGGAGAGCATCATCCCACAGCTCCTCGTTACGTAAAGGGTGAAGGAAAGCAGGTAAGGGAGGAAAGATGTTCGCAGTGCACTCGATCGAGACATGGAAGGACGTGGGCGAGTTTCCACAGTCGGGGCAACGGTCTGCATAGCACTGCGGGTAGAATTTATGAAGTGATACTAGATTGGGAAATGTTTTAGTCTGTAGCTGGCATAACGCTACTGCCTCATCTCACGAGAAAGATGGCGGTGGGCCGCTCTCAGTGCGACGGACGTTCCCGTAGTGATGAAGAATGTCGTAAGTGAGAAGAGGATCCCCCCACTCTGAAATGGTCGCCTTGCTGGGCCGCCCGAAGGGAAAATTCGTGGGCAACAGGGTGTGCGCGTTCATTGCCCGGCAGAGAGGCATGACCAGGAGTCCAGAGTAAGCGGGCGTGAAAAGTACTATTTGACTCAGAGGATTTTGATTGAGAATTCGGTGGGCCGCTTTTGGGATGCAATGTGCTGATAGGAAGGCCCGACATTCCTGTTGCGAGTCTGTCAATATGTAGACCTCACTGTGAACACGGATAGCGTATCGTATCGCTAGAGAGACTCCAAGAATTACGCAGTGAGCGGCATGTGTCCCACGCATTGCAGCCAAGTCTTGCAGATTATCGGTGGCATCTAGCACTACTAAGGTGTAACCTTTGCGAGTTCGGGCTGTGTCCATGTAAAGAGCATGCGATTCTGTGATGTCTTCGAGCATACAGCTGAGGTATTGTACGCAGGATTTTCACCGGCCCTTGTCACGCTGGGGGTGCACGTTACGTGGTAAGGGATGAACAGTTAGTATTTTCCGTATCGCAGGCGATAAGGGCGTGGGGTGGGTTTCAATGTCAAGTAGTGGGACGGGATATCTGAGGCGTGAGAGGAATTGCGGCCAGTAGGGGTGGGTAGGAGGCATTAGCGCTGACTGACCCAATCTGCCTCGAGCAGCTCGCTTAGTGTGTTGTGTTTCCCCAACTTAAGAAGAAGTGTGCAAGTGTAGTTCGGAACGCCGTGGGCCAGCTTTGCGGATCATGGCGCCTATGCTTAGTTGTGATTGGGTCAACTGCTGAAAGGGCAAGTGACATGTCAGCCAGCTGATCACGCAGGCCTCCACCAAAAGCAGCGAATCTTCTTCAAGCCCTGAGCGCCGATTTGAAACTCACCGGATCATGGACAGTATTTGGTCAGCTTGTCATAAAAGGCCAACGATGTAGTTAGCTTTGCCATCCGCTTGAACATATAGTACAAGGATGTGGGCACGAGGGACATATGGTGTGGGTATGCCATTCACATGCACAATGATTGGGGAAGGAGGGCTACTGCTTCGGGAGCGAATGACGCTGAGCTCCAATTTTTGAGAAGCACATTGCAGGCCTCCTTTTTTAGCGTACTTAATAATAGTATCCTGCTTTATGCAGTCGGTCCTGGATGGCTCCATCAGAGCCCCGTGTCGACCAGATAGTGATGACATTCGCATTAATAGCATGGGCGACATCAGGTCTCTAGTCGAGCAAGCAGGGAAGCTCTGCCAATGCAATACTAAATAATGTAGGGGAAAGAACGAAGCCGTGTGGTGTCCCACGTCCTGTAAGGTGGATCGTACCACACCGATGCAGTACCATTCCCACAGTGGCTGTACGATCACAAAGAAATGAGCAGATGTAGTTAGCCATTAGAGTTTTACAATGCGACAAGGATGAGGTCGTGTTCAAAATGATCAAAGGCCCCCTTCAAGTCTAAAGCAACGAGGCGCAAAAAGGAGGCCCTAGGACTGCCTCCCATAGCCATAACAGTACATCTTTCACCGATAGATGAGCTCGGTACCCGAATCGAGAATGCGCGAAGAAGGATTGCTGTTCTAGAAGGGCTGCAGACGTCACAAGAGTACATGCTCCATCAACTTGCCAATGCAGGAGGTTAGGGATATGGGACGTAGGTTTCGAACCTGAACTGGTTCGCCCGGCTTGGGAATCAACGAAATATCGGCGTGTCACCAGGCTTGGGGAAACGTACCTTGGCGCCAATATTCATTGAATATACCGGTGAGGTGGGTGATATCCACATCACTAAGGTCGCGGAGTGTAATGAACCGAATGTGGCCTGCTCCCGATGCCGTGTTACGATGTAGATCTTGTAACACTACCCGTACTTCCTCAATCGTGATATCTGTACCAACAACTTATGTATCTCGCCTACATGGGGATAGTCAGGGTAATGAGGTGTTGGGCGTGTCGGAATGAAATGTTTTTCGAGCTCACTGAGAAGTCTCGAGGGGTCGTCACAATACTAGTGTGTTAGGATGTGTGACTGTTGAAATGTTTTGTTTTCGTGGTGATGGGGTCTGTGAGGGATCGAAGAATTGACTATGTTTTTTCGGCGCCTAATGTTCCTGAAAGCCGGTTGCAGAATCTTCGCCAGTTATTTCTGGTGAGGGCCGCTGCATATTCTTGAGATTCCCGCATAATTTGATCTATTCTTTTTCTCAGTTTGCGATTCAGACGGCGTTTCCATCTCCGTGTCAGTCCTCTCCTTGCGTCCAAAAGATGAAGCAAATGTGGGTCAATGTCTGGTGTTTCAATGGTAGTACATAATGTGCACATGGTGGCCTTTATATCTTGAGTGAGAGAGTCAAGCCATCGCTCGTAACCTTGACCCTCAGGTGGGTACCGGCAACGTTCCCTGAATTCGACCCAGTCTGTAATGTGTAAACGGCGCTCGGTGCTCCAGGCACCATGAAGTGGTAGAATGGTTGCCACAATATAGTGGTTGCTGCCAAGGTGCTCCTCTAGAGGACCATGCGCTACCACCAGGGCCGTATTGCGTACAAAGGTGAGGTCAGGGCCGGTGTCACGTGATATACTGTTGCAAATATGAGTGGGGTGCTCTGGGTCAGTTAGCAAAGTGTATCTCATGTTATAAATATCATTCCACAAGTGTGTTTCTTTGGCCTGAGATTCGACATAACCCCAAACTGCATGTGGACCGTTACAATCCCTGCACACCACATGAACCAGTCCAAAACTCCCAAATTCCATGAGGAGGCAGTGAAAGCAGTGCGTATGCAAACAGGGGAAACTGTACACATTTAGTAAAAACAAGCTTTCACTGTTAGAGCTTTGCATAATTATTTCGATTATTTGGTGAGGAATGTCACTACTAGTGGTATGCACGCTAGAAGTGACATGTTGCAAAACTAGGGCTCCCACAAGAGGAGAGGCACCCAAGAGCGGGTGGTAGCCTGATAAACAAGGCGGACAATTTGGTTCTTGTAAGAGGATAACATCAGGAGCATCAGTGGATGCGGCTACGTACTGCTGTAGGGAATTCCGCATTTGGCGGAATACCCTGCAGTTCCATTGCCACACCACTAGTTGTGGCGTGTCACGCGACGCCATCCTCATTGCGGTGTGAAACGGAAGAGCGTGCGCAAAGGTGTGAGCGCTGTGCACTCGCATTGGATGCTGACAGCCGAGAGATTTGATCAAGTTTAGCCTCGGTAGTTGGCACCGTGGTGGTACGTGCGAGCGTGCATTCTATACATAACTGGACGTGCTACATAATCTCAATTTGAAGGATTTCCACGCGCCATTATATCATGTCGAGTGCAGCCTGCATACTGGTGCCCATTTCTGCTACCAGCGCGTCCATTTGCTTTCGCAGGCAATCACAACGGGCCTCCATGTCTCGATGTAGGTGTGCTATTTCCGCGAGAGAATCGGGGATCGGAGATTTAGCGATCTGAGGGGACGTGGTGGGGAGTGATTGGCGGGACAGAGCAAGCTGTGCGAGACTATCTACCTGGCCTACCTCCCGAGAAGCCACCTCGGTTGCGTTCTGTTCTGGGGCCCGCTGCTGCTTGTAGAAAGCGTGTACCCCCTTGACAACAGGTTCACTCTACAAAGCCTTCTGGTAGGGTTGTCGTGTAGATGGGGAAGGAGCGCGCATCTCCGATGGACGCCGTGATTCTTCGCAAGAGCAGAAGCGGGACTTGAGGCGAGTCTGGGATTGGGAGCAGGTCCGGGACTTGAAGCGGGTCCGGGACTTAGAGCGGGTCTTTGACTTGCGGCGTGATTTCGATCAGCTCTCGGTGCGCGACTCTTCTGCCTTCATTGGGGTACGTGAATGGCGGGTTTCGGCTGTCTAGCTTGACACGGTATAGTCACTGGAGGGTTGGAGTTCACGCAGTTTATTTTTGAGGGCTTTCCGCACCCATGCCTTGTTGAGTGCCTGCCTCTCACGCAGAGGGCAGTTTAGATCTGTCGTAGGGTGAAGTCCGTCACAGGATTTGCAGTGGGGAGTGCACGGATGCGACTGGGTGAGGTTGTCGGCGCCGCACGTCGGGCATATGACGTCTGGTGTAGGGCAATGGTCATTCCGATGGCACAGCTTTAGGCAAATCTTGCAAACCACTTGTCGGGAGCGATGGGGGTAACAACGCTGTTTGGCCCCGTAGAAGCGTACGTAGCGAGAGACCTTCAACCCTTCGAAAGTGACCAAAGCAATGTTGGTCTGACCCATCATGCCCGCTTGAAGTATTTGGGTTGCAGGAGCCACAAGTTCAACCTATCCAGGCAAAGCCCTCCATGAGGACGCAGAATGATCTTTTAATCGTGTATAGGGAGTCGAGGAAGATGCTGGTTCCCACTCTGCTTGTGTACATTGCGCTGAGAGAAGCCCGGGACGCTCTCGCTTAGTATAGTTTCCAAGAGGGCGGCGGCATTCTTCGTCACCGCCGACGACCCTTGCTCATTGGAAGACGGCGTTACGGTGGTTGAATGCTCCATAGACAGAGCCATGAGTTGGCTGAGAGTCCTTCGCACTGATGCATGCTTCGGGCTCGTAGTATGGGACGCGCAAACGACGCCGCAGAAGCGGCAGCCGCGGCGGCTCGCCTCAGAGAGTCGGAGTCCCACGCATGGATGGACGAAAGATCAACTGCGACAAGCTTAGCTTCGGTGAGGTCATAGCCACTTGTTGAGTTGAAAGGTACCACCATTTAGACGAAAAGTCTCACAGTCGAAAAATGCACATGATGCAGGCAAAGAAACGGGGAGCGTTGCACGAGACGCTGGGGCGTGTCTCCCGCAAACACAGGAGCTCCGAACAGCACGTCCGCTCTGCACGAACGCTAGAGCCAGACCCTCCAATACTAAATGGAGTTAGTTGTACCCGGTGACTTGTCGTCTGGGCGCTCCCAAACCATAACTGAGATTGGTCGGTAACAGGAATTAATTATCTGCTACACACAGCAGCAAACTGTGTGCAATGTTTTAACTAACAGACTCCCAGCAGCATATTGCAGCAAAGAACGCCAAATGAAAATTTTTGTATCAGTACCCCTTTAACAGCGGCTTTAAAATTATATTTCGGTGGCATGAATGGGGTATGAATGAATCACTCGGGGTATGAATGAATCACTGTATGCACTCCAACCCCATTTTCACAGGTTTAATGTCAGCTTGTGCAATACTGTAAGAGGAGTGAATCACCGACATTTCACAACCGCTGGATCAAAAGCTGTTATTACGGCTCCAACCTCAAGCGCCACTCCTTCACCGTGAGGCCATTCTGCCATGACGCAACTCTTGCTGAAGCCACTCTCTGAAACTCTGCACTACGAGTTTCGCAGAGTGGGCTTCTGCTAACAAAATTTGAACCATAGTTCAGAGTTTTGGACAGAAGCTCACTCCGCACTCCTGAGAATGGCAATGCTGCTGTGTATGCTGTGGTCAAGAGTTTTGGTTGCATCAACAATGGTGATCACCCTGCTGTGTGACTATCCATAAATCGGTACTAAGAAATCACTCTCATACATTATGTCACGTGTATATACGATTATCCTTTCCCTAAAATCATGGTTTCTGCACTATGCTCACATTAAAGTGTGGACACCACAGCTACGAGTCATAGCTGCAACTGCGCACTCCTACGTGCAATACAGATTGATTGATTGATATGTGGAGTTTAACGTCCCAAAACCACCATATGATTATGAGAGACGCCGTAGTGGAGGGCTCCGGAAATTTCGACCACCTGGGGTTCTTTAACGTGCACCCAAATCTGAGCACACGGGCCTACAACATTTCGGCCTCCATCAGAAATGCAGCCGCCGCAGCCGGGATTTGAACCTGCAACCTGCGGGTCAGCAGCCGAGTACCTTAGCCACTAGACCACCGCGGCGGGGCACGTGCAATACAGAAGCCACAGAGCTATTGTAGTAGGTCTGCACGTTTTTTTTTGTTTGTATTTTATCAGTTTAGCCTCTCTTCAATCATCCATACACTAATATTATCTTTCCACATTTTCCCTCAAATGCAGTTTTCAAAAAAAAAAAAGAAAGCAGCTCCTGTAAAGAAAATTATATAGGAAATGACACAAGAAATTCCAATTCTGAAGAACTAATTGTTTAATAAAGACAGAGAAACACACAAGGATGCAGTTTAGATCTAGTATGCCAATTCTTTTGCAGCACCCCAGCCATCCAGAATGCTCCTATATTTTGAAGGTCAGTCCTGTGTTCACTGTTGCAACCTAAACGTGTCTCCACATTTAGTGTCAGCTCGACCCTGCTGAAGACATTATTTGACTGTATGCCTGGTAGGGCTGTGTTTCTGGTAGCTATTTCTGATGATTATTCCACATCAAGGCTGGCAGTGGGCTGCACGTTCTCACCAATGCCATGATTTCGTGCGGCGGGACTTTGACACAAGCTGCACTCATGGCTCTTTGAGTGTCATTTGACGCCAGCTACAATGCCACGTTCACTGTCAGTCTCTTCTGGCAAACACTGATGCACGACAGCTGCCTCAGAACAGGTGTGGAAGCCCTTCACAGCTTCGCGTATTGTTGGCATTGATTCATGCAGTGATGCACTGATTTGTTTCACGTAATTCATAATCTATCCTTTAGGACAATAAAAAGTTAACAGAAAGACCAAGACATTTTTCTCTATATTTTATACCAATCCAAAAAATCTTGAATAAGAAAATGAAAAAAAAAAAACTGTATATGATAGCAAGCAAAAGGATTACTCACAGGTTCTTTGAGGTGACTTCAGTAAGGCAACAGTTTCTGGATCACTTGCAAGTTCAAGTGGCATTCTTCCTTCTGTGTTCTTAAGATTTTTGTTCGCCCCTACACTTGGCATATAAAAGAGGTACAGGTTACAACTTGTCATTAGCATTGCCAATGGAGGTTTCTGAAAGGCCCAACCTTGCCAACAGAACATTTAGTAGTTTACGTGCATATACATATGTGCACAAATACATGACAAATTGCATGCAAGGTGTGTGGAGCCCCCCATGAAATAAAATTCAGGCTACATCCTTGTAAGTAGCGGAAATGCCACAAACCTGCAGTGAGCAGCATTTTTACAATGTTGCTATGTCCCTTCCAAGCGCTGGAATGGAGTGGTGTGTCGCCAAGTTTGTTCTGCAGAAGAGAAATCCCAACATGAGTCTTGATTAGCTAGCTCTAGCCTTTACCTTTTGTAACTGCTACAACAACCCATTAGTTTAAAAAACACATTCACCTTTAGACATCTCTACCTCTTCCCATTTACGTACGTTCACATGCTAATAGTAGCACAATTATCGCAGACTAACAATACTAAACCCCTCAATTGTTATCCTTTGCTGCCCTATATCTGATTGTGTCAGTTTCTTTTGTTCCTTCATTTCACCAGCTGTGCATACTTTTTTTGCTCATTTTACTTGTCACCACCTCGTAAAGCACCATTATATCATCATCAGCCTGTTTATGTCCCCTGCAAGACGAAAGCCTCTCCCAATGATTGTGATGACCTCTAAGTGCGCCACGGCACAGCAGGTGACACTGCCAGCACGTCGCAGACTGACATTTCTTTCCCTCCTTGTGCACCGCCAACGAATGCGCAGAGAGGGAGAGGAAAGTGGAACCAGTCCCCGAAGCTACAGAGTTGAACGAACAATAAAGTAAGATTGGATCAAGGCTCTGAGCAACACGCTTCGTCTCTACATCGCTAACGCGTGCCAACATGATATTGGGAGAGGCCTAACCCTATTCTGTGTGAGAATTTTGTTTCAATTTCGTCAGGAATCACCTAGCGACAGAAAAACGCAGCACACATGAAAGATACTTAAGGGACAAGTGCCACTTACCACTGTTTTTAGCACAACATCGTCATGAAACATATATTATACCTGTTCCATTGCCGGCAGTGCAATTTAAAAGCTGAGCTAAACAAATCCGCTGTAGTGATAGCACAAGGACCAGCGCACGTGTAAAACTGCAGAAGTTCTTCAAATAAAAGTGAAAGACAGATGCAGGAGCCGGCCTTCAATTACTCCCACTGATGTTGAGGTTTCATATCTATGGCATATGTGATTAGATTCTTGGTTGGGGTTGATAAAGATTTTGCTAATGTGTTTGTTTATGTTGATATATGCCATTTGCAAGACAGCGCTTGTGCCGTGTACTCTCTTACATTCTGAGTCCTTTTTTTGCTGACTGTTATCAACGTGTTCCAATCAACCAAATTTGCAACATTACGTTACTTCCTTTGTGCTTGCATAGGCTTGACGACCATCTAATCTCTCCGGTCGCCCCCTCCCATACCCCTTCCCCTTTTGTGTGACCCCTTGAAGAGCATCCTTATTTATTTATTGTTTTATTATTCATTTATTGTTACTGTAAACCATTAAATATTTATACTCATTAAAAATCCTGAAAAGAAAATAAGCAGTTGCAAGAAGAAAAGCAAATAAACAAATACTGCCCACAATACAAGGACCTTATATGTCAAGCAATAATACACACCTGTACATCAACTTGAACGCCAGGTATGGACAGGAGCATTCGAGCACACTCGGTGTGACCTCCGTGTGCTGCCCAGTGCAATGCTGTGCATCCAGCCTTGTCGAGACTATTGACTGAAACCTGAAAATCGACATGGCAATATTATTCATTCAACTAACTGCACTGAAACACTTTTGAGACACTTTAGTGAACTATACTTAAGGACTTGTTTCTTTGATGGACATAACCTAGTTATACCAACAGACAGTAAAGCCAATGATGGTGCTGGAAACATTATTTGTAGTCTTTAGCTATAGTGCAATAATTACAACATAATTGAAAAAACTAAACTTGCTGCTGTTAGGGACTAAACAAACAACTTTCGTACAAAGCATCCAATGCTCTAGCGATTGAGCTACAGCAGTGGTCATCGGGCAGTTATTGGTCAGCTGCATGTTTAGAAGAGTATAACATTCTACAGGATGTCAGCTGGCACAAAGACTGTTCGACACTTGCCGTAATGGCTGCAAGTGGCGCTGGCTAACACTCTTGGAAATGCACACACAGGAATGCCAAAAAAGTGCACGGGAAATCGACTACTAAAGTAACTCAAGACAGTAGCACACCACAGATGTTAATTTCAGGTTGTAGATGTTGTCCCCACCAGTAGCAAGTTTATTTTTCATGCACTTCTTTTTTATTTATGTCGCAATCACCGTCATAAAACGCCGAGCAAGTGCCACCCCTGCAGTAAAGGATTTTCCGACCAGATTTGTGAGGAGGGTGCTTTCTCGGTCCCGGACCAGCCATTGGCACTTATTTGGTGCTTATTTCGGATCTCCCGAAAAAATGAGGGGGCGCACGCTTGGGTGGGGGCACCTGCTTGGCATTTTGTGGTACACCACAGGTAAAAACAACCAACACTCATCCTTATCGCCACCTTGCTTTCACTGTCTGTTGGTTTGACTGAATTAAACAAAGCTTTCTAAGTAATAACTGAATGCACCACATTTGAAGAAACATTGATCTCGGCTAAATGCCAATTGAATGAACATATATTATAATTTAGCAACTTATGAAATGGAACCTGGGCACTTGCTCCCCTCCCACGAGACACACCAGCAGTTGCCTCCCACTGCCCCTTTCTCAAGCAAAACCTTCCTTAAAGTCAAAACTAGTTTATTGCATCACTTCAGTGTTTGTTTAAAGTAACATTGCGCAGAACACAACCTCAATACAATGAGGTTTGATGCGCAACTGCCCTAGCAGTTACAGCCGATTTTGAAATCACTTAGACTGGAGCAGAGATGTCCAGTTGTGAGTATGAGTAAGCACGACTTGCATAACTGTTCAGGAATCACATTTCAAGGAGTAAGATATACAACCTTGTTGGAAAGGCATTCTTCTAGAAACTGCAGGTTGCCTCGTTTTGCTGATTCATGAAGAGGATGAAGAACTTCCTCTGCGTTTTCTTCAACTGCAGCCATAGAAAGCATTCAAATGAACAATCACTCTTACTAAATCCTTTCTTCAGAGCTGTACATAAGTGTTCTGTAATGGCAAGCATGTTATACATGATTTGTGTTCACACAAAGACCACCTAAACTTTTTATGCATTTTTATGACACATTATTGCTCATATTCCCTGCAATGCTTTCTGTACCCTATTACACAGTATTTAGAACTGCATAGCAGTATAACAATATCCGACAAGCAAAACTAAATTGAGTCTACACTCGCAAAATTGGCTAATGATTATTATAGTGACTGATTTGCCTCTGTAGAAAACATGCCTCTGGAAGCAGAAAGCATTTACTCACATATTGATTGTTACTTTATTTTGCCTAAAACAAACATTCTCTTTATAATGCTCTAGGTACCTGCACTTTTGTTCCCCCCCCTTTTTTTTTACAGCTCGCACACCTGTTTTTACAGTCTGCTCAAATCGCCACACAGCAGATATTCGACTCGCACTTCAGGCTCGGCAGTAGAAAATTACAGCTGCCAAACAACAGTGAATAACCTTTGCTCAAATAGATGCTGAAGAATACCAAGACATTCTCTTTATAATGCTCTAGGTACCTGCACTTTTGTTCCCCCCCCCTTTTTTTTTACAGCTCGCACACCTGTTTTTACAGTCTGCTCAAATCGCCACACAGCAGATATTCGACTCGCACTTCAGGCTCGGCAGTAGAAAATTACAGCTGCCAAACAACAGTGAATAACCTTTGCTCAAATAGATGCTGAAGAATACCAAGATATGTACATTAAACGGTCCCACATGTACATTGAACGGTCCCTGGTCCACTAAAAGAAGGAAGCACGTGCTTTTGCCACAAGCATATTTATTTTTGATTCTGCTTCACATAATGACTACTAGCAGCCACTGCCAAGGAATAAAGATTGTTGTACCTGTCTTCCAAGTAGTCAGTAAACAAGTCAGAAAACAGTGCCTCCAACACGAATCTGTCTTACCGTAATTACTCGGTATAAGCCCGGACCGACGTTCACACCGTGCTTTCCACCAGTTGGGATCAGACGTCATGTCGAAAACGTACAGCAAGTCCCCTTCTTCGAACGACAGCTCATCTTGCTGGGGACGAAACAAAGTAAAAAAAGTGTCAGTGGGCTATCGTGCGCACGACCCGCTGCGTTTCTTTGACGCATCACGTTATCCTTCGACAAGTTAACATCCGGTCAACCGTTATATCATATACCCATGATTGATTTGTGGGGTTTAACGTCCCAAAGCCACCATATGATTATGAGAGACGCCGTAGTGGAGGACTCCGGAAATTTTGTATATCATATACCCACCTGCTGAGCTTGGTACTTGTAGAGCGCCCGGAAAACTTTCACGCTACCTGCATATAACGCACAGGTTAGAGGTTAGAAACGTTTGCAAAAAATCGCTTCAGCAAGTTCGCCTTTTTTTTTTTTAAATCAATCCTCTATAAACAGACGACAGACGGGTGTGGCCTCATTAAAAAGGATGACATAACTTTCGCGCGAAGTCATTCATGTATATTTTGTCACCTTTGCTAGCCGTGAAACCTGCTCTCTTAATTATTTTTTTTTATTCGAGAGCTGCAATGAGTAAGAATCACAACGGCGCAAACGTGACGTTTGAGTTGACTCCAGAAGTTTGACGGTAGTTTAGTTTCGACGGTCGACCTTACCTGGTTTCGGTGGGGGCGGAGCTGGCCTAGACGGTTTGCTCGACATCGTGTGACAATTCTACCTTTCACTACTGCTTAGCAAAGTGTAGTCGCTTCGCGCATCGCAACCGGGTCTATTAATTCCCGCCGTGGATTGCCTTACAGCGGACGCTCAGTCAGCTACAATCACCTCATTCCGTGTTTCCGCCACTACTACCGCGGGTTCTGAACGTTTGTTTTGGTTGTTTTTAGTGGAGTGACGTCCTATGTTACATACTCATGTTGCATTTATGAGAAGTCCTGTTGGCACATTCATCGTACTACGTAAATTTCGATATAAAGGCATGGCTCAGGCTGAGCACCACGAACACGGTGAAAGAAATTTTAAATAAGACCGAATACGTTTTAAGCGCCGTAAAAACGGCTAGTTTCACTCTCATCTCGATAAAGCCGTGAGGCACGCCAGAGGCCGCCACGATAGAGAAAAATGGCGGCTTCCTTGAAGCGCTTTGCCGCTGCGTTTTCTGGGGTTTCGTTTCGCTTTCTTGCTGCCGAATGCGCTTGCCGAAATCAACCGTTGCGGCCGCCGACCGCGCGTAAAACTTGCGCACTATGCGCGTACCATAAGGACACTCTGTTGGAAAGAGGCCCTTTACTGCCTCCATCGGTACGGCTTGCCGGCCGATCGTCGAGTGGAGCTTGCTGGAACTGCTCCGAGCCCCTCGCGAAAAAAGATCTCGTCTGCCGGCGGTGCGAGAGTCCGCAGGAAGTGACCCACGCACCGAACTACTTCGAAGTATTTGACGAAGAGGCGAAATATGACATCGACGCCAGTAAGCTCCAGGGAAAGTTTCGACAGTTGCAGCGCTTGCTTCATCCCGACAAGTTTGCTGCCAAATCCAAGGTACGAATCCACTGTTGTTGTCTGGTCCGTGCGACTTGTACATTATTTAGACTTTCTAAAATATACCCTAGATTATCAACGTATCATGGTGCGCCGATTTCAACATTAATCGAGCTAAAATTCCTGTTTGGTCTTCGTTAACTTAGGCAATCTATTTTAGCGCGATTATAATGGTGCCGCGTGGGGGCTAGCCTCGGAAATGTTACTGGTACGCCTCTGCGTATCGCTTTCACACCATGCTGGTCGGTGGCCTTGTCAGAATTCTTTAATTTTGTTAAGAAGAATGAAGGAGTTTAACCCCCCCCCCCCCCCCGCCCCCAACCGGCTATGCCAGTGGTGTAGAGCTGTGCATTAGGCACTGCGCCGTGCTCCCGACCGGGCTGCAATTAGGTGCCTTTCCCCTCTTCTAACCACTACCACCACCACCACTACAGGAACATGCCACTGATGAGCATATGAGATCGCTAATGTCACCATGTTTCACGATTTACCAAGCGAAAGACTCGCCAAGTTTCGAACCATATGCGTTTTCTTGAAGTGTCCTTTATGCTGGCACACTAACAGTTTCTCTCTATTTACAGAAGGAGCAGGATCTCTCTGACAACCTGTCGGCACTGGTAAACCAGGCATACCAGACTCTGTCCAAGCCTGACAGTAGAGCCAAGTATTTACTCAAGGTTAGCGGGAAGAATCTCGACTCCGTGGTGCTGGACACTGCATTCTTAGGTCGCATGATGGAACTAAATGAGGAAGTGGCTTCTGTAGAAGAGCGGCGGGATCGGAAGTCGGCAGAAGAATATCTGAAAATTGTGCAAACTGAAGCTGAACAGGTGTCAAATCAGCTAAGTACGGCATTTCAAAAGGACAACCTTGACCAAGCTAGCATTGAATTAGCAAAGTTGAAATACCTTAGAAACATAGAGGGGAAGTTGAAAGAAGTCATAGAACAATAAAATACTATTTCAGTTAATGTTTGAGCCCAGTGGTATTCTCTCTATTTATTGCTCTGTATCTCCTTTCCTTTTTTGTGATTTAAGTATGGTATTTAATGTTGAAAATTCAGTAGAAATCCAGGAACTATGGTAGCAGGCAGCATTTGCCACGCTAAAGAGCAAACCAATGAAATTCCACAGATTCTACACTGTTGTAAGTTTATCACACAAGGGTAAGGCCAATTGGTGAAGTTATGCCTACTGCTTTATTCTTGCTTGCCAAACAAACTCTTGTTGTCATTTTTAATTGCAGAAATCCATTCAGTATATTCCAGAGCTCACCGTAAAATAGTTTAACAAACTGCGCATCATTTATCAGGTGACTCCTAACAAAGATGGCTGTGCACTGCAAGAGCTGCAGCCTGTTTGAACAAAGAAGCCCTATTTGCACAATGTCACTCAGGTCACTCCTAGGGTTATCAAATATTAGTACCCTAAAACTGCAGACCCAACAGCTTGTATTTGGGTAGGACAGTTTTGCTGCATTATCACTGGCATTGGCCACAATGTGACACACTGCAAAATCTACTGTAAAAACAGGTTTTGCATGAGCAGTATAGTATAGTTAATGACACTTTTGCATGATAAAAGCACACTCAGTGGACTTAGTGATTTCTGTGATTATGTTTAATACTTAAAACTTCAATACAGCTCTTATTAAATTCTCATTAAAGCAGCAGTTTTCTAGCCATAACTAAGCAGTATTGTTAAATGAAATCGTATTTATGTGTAAAATCATGGCATATGCAAGACAACCACGAGCAACTAAACATTATATAGAGTTATAGAAATCCTAGGAAATTATATATTGGCTTCCTTCCTGATTGATATGTGGGGTTTAACGTCCCAAAACCACCATATGATTATGAGAGACGCTTCCTTCCTCATGGAGGCAACATTTAGGCCCCACTGTTATGTATGTTATATAAAGGTCCTTTGCCTTTCTCCACAGGAAACATGTGCAGCTGCAAGTCCGACAACTGTGGCTCCTCATTGACTTATAAGCTTTCTAGTGGTATGCTAATATCTAAGCTTTTCAAAATTTTAACGGGACATCGTCTAATATTCAGTTTAGTAATAAAAAAAAAGGACACTCACCTGTAATGTGAAAATGTAATTTTTCGGAAAGATTCTTCAAACAGTCTTCATTATTTAAGCAAAAGATTGTGGGAAATGGATAGCAAAATTTCTCTGTAAGACATCAAGATCTGCCTAATTAAACACCATTTCACATTAAAATGCAGAATATTGGTGGGGTATTAACTATTGATAGATGTAGCATGTATGCAGTGTCATCAGTTTGAATAGAAATATTGCCACAGAGACTAATTACACTATCCGATATTATGAAAAATCAGCGTCCACAGTCTTGTGCGCACTCCTGCTTGTGGCCGCACGACTTATGCCTCTTGTTCTTGGCCACGAGTCAGTGTGGGTTGGAGCTGCGAAGAAGGCGTGTGGACTCTCATTTTTTTTTTTTGCACATAATTTTCAGGGCACAAGTTCGCCCATAATAAACTAGTTTTTGGTGTTTGTTTTCTTGGACCCGTTGCAATATGTCCCCAAACGTACTTCATAGAAAAATGGCTCCATCTCCTGCGACCATTCCAACAAAAGGCAAAGCGCTTTTCTTTGTGCTGTCATCACCATGATTGGGACACATTTTTCATTTGGTGGAGAAGGTACACGCAAATAATATAAACTGCTGGTGTTACCATATTATGCGACATGCAGTAGCGATTGACTCCAGACTAATTTTGACCACCTGGATTTGTTTAATGCATGTCTAAATGTAAGCGTATAAGCAGACTGCTAGTATATTTCGACTAGCCATTTCTCCTGTGACATCCCTTCATTCAAATTTCATCACTTCATCGTTTCGTTAAGTTTAGGTCTTGTGTAACTCAGTGAATTTCTTGTGCAGTCTGCTTCGATAATGCTGTTGAAGTGAAATGTTTTGAATTTTTAAGGAAATTGGTACACCATAAAGTGTAGTTGTCTAAGTTTGCATATAGGAAACTGGCCTGTATCTCATAGTAAAAATTGCTGTTTTCAAAAGAACTTCAGCTATGGCAGAGTACTTCGGCCTCAACACAGAGTTTGTGGGTGAAGACGGCAAAAGCCTTACTCTGATAGCTTAATTTATTGAAGATATGTATGTACCTATTAGACACCCTTTCTATGGCCCTGTGTACTTATGTTCTCCTGTCTTGTGTAGACAGAAACACATTTCAGTAAGGGCACGTCCTTGATCCAAAGTGAAGGCTGGACAGGCGAGCGTGATCAAGTGTCATTTTATGCTCTCTGTGCAATGCAGAAAAATTTGCTGGAGGACAGGCACCTGGTGTGCCATCCCCTGGCTGCATTCGTGTCTCACACTCAGTGCGCGCCTTGAATTTTTTGAGGGGTTGGACTCTGGCCTCCTCCACGACTACGCTGATAAACTTGAGTGCGACTTTCAATGCGCGCTCATGTCAGGATTGTTTCTCTGGGGAACAGTTGCAATTGGTTGTTTTAGAATATGGTATACAAAGCTTTCTGTTAGTGTGCGTCGCTGCTACACATGCATCATATGCTACCTTTCCACACACCCACGATTAGTGATGTAAATGGCGTACGTACCCAGCAAACGCTATTGTTGCATGTCCGACACCAAAACTGCCCAATGAGAATGACTCAGTCAGGGGCACTCCCGAAGGACCTAGGTTTAGCACGTGCTTTCTCTTGCCTGGGAGAAGCTTCGGACAGTCTCGGATTATGTGAGTTTTGATGGTCACGTGCAGGGCATAGGCGGAAATTTTTTTCGGGAAAGGGGGGGGGGGGGGCACTTTTTTGGCCGCGTCATTAGTACCGTGGACTGGACAAGCGCTGCCTTCTTGTGTCATTTTTACCTTTCGGGGATGCGCATCAAATCAATAAAATGTGGGCCGTATAGATCTTAACGCATCTTTTGAAGGTGACTTTATGGGAATGGTGGTGTCACTTAGGAATTGCACAAGCACATCACAAACACTGTGTCAGGTCATTTGTTATGTCATGTCTTTCAAACAATGATGCGAGGTAATTAGATCGCTCGTGCACACACTCGCGACGAAAAGTCAGTCGTCACTCGTTGGGGCGGTGCAGTCGCAGCAGAACGTAACCGCCCGCTCTTCGAAGACCCACTTTTCGCGAAGGTCTTGGGGTAGACTGTCGGACGAGGCGCGTTCCCCTTCGCACACTGGCTGGGCGGTCAGGCGCCTTAGCACGTTGACGGTGAATGCGCGGCCCTTGCACTCGAAGTGCGTGAACCAGCACGACTCGCCCTTGCAGCGCACCGTGCGAAGGTACCTCGGAAAGCGGTCTTCGCCCAAGTCGAGCCACTCCATACGAGATTCGCAACCCCAGGGCTTCTTGTCGTCGTCATGACGACGCCGGCGGTGGGAATTTTCATGGCTACCTTGCCGCGACGTTGCTGCTGCCGACGTTCCGTCACGCTCACCTGTCCAAGGGAGCTCCTTTCCAAGCGAAGACGACGACTTGCGGTGCTTCTTCGGCTTTCCGTTTGCTTTCCCGTCGACGACGGCTTGCGCTCTGAATCTGTTGTACGTATTTGCATGACCGTCGTTCACGAGGTCTTGAACGAAGTCGGGGTCTACGCGGAAGCTCGGGTGAGCCTGCGGGTCGAGGTTCGCGCGGTCGGCGTGAGGGTCGTCGCTCTGCCACACGGATTCCGTGTGCCGGGGATAGATGCGTACCGGATCCTCTTCCTTCGGCGGTTTATCTATGGACATGTAACGCGCGTTGAACGCCGGACCCAGACGCTCACGAAGCTCTTCCACTGGGGTCGGGGCACAGCCGTTCTTGTCAGATGCTCCTGGTCCCAGGGACTGGAGGAGCGCGGCCGCCAAAAGCACGGTGCGCACTTGCGAAAGCATGACGGTCTCATGACAGTAGCGTCGACGGTTCGCGCTGATTTCCAGAAGTCAGCTGATCAACGTAGCGTCCCGCGCTCGTGTCTTATATTCCAGGCGACGATTGCGTAGCGATCACCGGTTATCAAGAATAAAACGATCCGTTTCTTGTAACGGGCGCGTGATGGTTCGCTGCCGTCCGCTTTTGCACCTGCGCTGAGGCCCAGAGTGAGGGCACACCATGGCTGAAGGGAAACGACGATTTTACTCGGAAGCGAGCAGTGTTTGCCGTCTCGCTGGCCCAAAGCCAACGAAGCGGGAACGGTGGTAGTGGTTAGAAGAAGTCCCCTAATTTCTGCAGCCCGGTTGGGAGAGAGGGAGAGGAGAAAAGTGAGCAACAATTGGGGGAGTCGGAACTGCCCAGAATGCGTCAACAATGCCGCTCTTTATTCGCGAACAAAGCAGAGGTCAGGCGGGCGCTGAGGAACTGACAAGTAGAATGTGCGCCGTCCCTAGCTGCCCGGCCTAAAACTAGTTCAACAACGTGGCTTGAAATTCTGTGTTTGCAAAAGTGGAGAAGTGCGTATCGCAGTTTGCTTGGTGTGTCAGTGACATGCGCAGCCACTATGCCGAGCGTGCTTCTAAAAAAAGCATGTTTACAGCGTGGTCATGATGCTGTTTAACTCGCGTTAATTTATGCGCTTAGTCACCACAGAGTTCAACTTGAAGACATAGACCGAGTGATCTTGCATTTCTATTACAGTTAAAGTTTATCAGTGTTGCAGATGCAGATGAAAAATAGGATGGCTTAAATTAGCTTTCGCCTTTCAGAACGTGAGACAGCGCGTCTATAGACGGGACAAAAGGTTTCATACTGTTGTGACTGGCACCAGAGCTGACGAGGGAGCGGTGCTCTTTGGATCCTCAAACAAGAAGCCGACTGGCAGGCTGCCTATGACCGCCAGGCATTGTCCCTCCTAGCCGGAGGGTGAGACGTCGTATCGCCACGACGCCGTAAGCCGTTCGAGAGAAGACAAGAAATACAGCATCTTCCTTGGAAGAGACCGTGACGGCCGCCACAAATCGCCCCGCTAATTAAGCGAGCAGTTCGGTGGACCCTTTGAAGTATGCTGTCATGAGCTTGGGACCCCTCGACCACTGGCACACACATGACGAGAAAGAGCCCCGCTGGCACCACCTTGGGTGGGGGGGGGGGGGGGGTTAAAAGGGAAAAAAAAGAGAAAAGTGAGCCTTCTAACTGCCTGCTTCAGGGTGCGACACCTCAACAGTAGCTGACAATGGATGGGGGTGAGGAGGTATTAAAAGGATAGGATTAAAGGTATATATACCGGGTGTTCAAAATTAAGCTTTATGATTTTTTTAAAATTAGGCGCTCGAAGGCACGTGAGAACCACTTGTGCAAATAAGTTAAGCGGCCAGGGGGACAGAAAGTTAGATGATAATTATCGCTGTCAGCAGCCCAATTAACTAAAATTTAATAATTAACTTTTTACTGGCTGCGGTAAGTTGGCATGTTTATATTGAAAAAATGTAGGCAGTGGTGTTTGTACACAGTTTCAGTTGGAAGATTTTTTCTAGCACGCCTGTGTTCCGAGATATCCGGCTCCAAAGTTTAATTGTCTTTCGCACGATTACGCATGCAAGAGGGTGAGGGTCCGCGCAAAGCTCCTCCCTAAAGTGACGCATCTGTTGCGTGTGGTGTTTAGTGTGTGAAGAGGGTGGAAGCGTAGGCATAGGTGATAGCAATTACCCTTGCCCTCTTCGGCCGGCGAAATCAAAATGTGACAGCGCGGTGCGCCATGAGCCTTACGCATGATCCTGATGAACGCGATAACAGGAGACCATTTTTCGCGACGTTTTTTCGTGACTTTAGATCACACTGAGACATCTTCTTGTGAACGCGTTAGCAGGACCGTCCTGCACTAGGGTGCCTCCGGTTAGAGCACAGCGTCTCTGCATTGAAGGTCTACCAAGGAAATCCACGTGGAGTCCTTTCGAGCTAATATGGCTGCTTCTGGCGTGAGGTATTCTACCAAAGTAAAAGTAGACGTGGTGCTTGCAATGGCTGAAATGAATGGCAACGCTTCGTTAGCAATGGAGCTTTACGCGTCTCGCCACCCACACCGTCCCCTTCCAACAAGGCCCACTTTCACAAACCTGTTTCGACGCTTCTGCACAACAGGCTCTGTCCACCTTCCGAGACGGACCAGGAAGGCAATCGTCGATGAAGACTTTGAAATCGACGTTGTCGCGTGCGTAACCTCGATGCCAGAGCTCAGCATCCGACAGATTGCCGATCAGTGCGGTCGCAGCATCGGAACAGTCACAAATGTTTTAAGAAAGCACAAGTTCCATCCATATCACGTTTACCTTCATCAGGACCTAAATGAGGCGGACTTTGAAAGGCGAGTTGACTTCTGCAATTGGGGCCTCATCAAAACTGATCAAGAAAATGACTTTTTGCACAGAATAATTTGGACTGATGAAGCTCGGTTTTGCCGAAATGGAAGTGTTAATCTTCACAACGCCCATTATTGGGCACAAGAAAACCCACACTGGCTGAGGCAGCACAAGCATCAAGTTCGCTGGAGTGTGAATGTGTGGTGCGGCATACTCGGGGACAGGATCATCGGACCTCACTTTTTTGAGGACAACTTGAACGGAAAGATGTACACAGAAGAAATATTAGGTGTTGTCATTGATGATCTTGTCTGCAGTCTTTCCCTGAATGACCTGCGCCAAGTATGGTTTCAGCACGATGGAGCACCACCACATTTTTCTACCAGGGCGAAGAACTGGTTGGACAGACGTTTTCCACAACAGTGGATTGGGCGCGCAGGAGCGATGTTTTGGCCACCAAGATCACCTGACCTTTCTCCGCTCGACTTTTTCCTTTGGGGCTACGTTAAAGATCGAGTTTACGTAACAGAGCCCAGCGATGTTAATGACATGAAGGACAGGATAACATCTGCCTGTGCGAGTATTCCTGCAGAAGTACTGCGCCGAGTCATCGAGTCGACGCGACAGCGGTTCATGCTTTGCGTTGCTGCCGAAGGCAGGCATTTTGAACACTTTTTGGGGCATTGACGTCTTGAGAGGTGAAGAGTTTCGATGAGATTTGTGCATGACCGAAATATGCTTATGTAGCAGCAGGAAATATGCGTTAGCAAGGATAAAACTGTTTCAGTTATTATTGGTGGAGTTGTTGCTCTTGTTTCAATAAAAGTTACAGTACTCGGACATCAGCAGTCACGCTATTCGCGTAGCCCAGGCAACGACCACGCATGCTTCTCTAGTGATTATTACGCACGCGCACTGGCATCCAGATTCTCCGCTCGCACCATTATCTCGGCATGGTATCTGCCACTATCGTTAGAGGCTCTGCAGTTGCGTGTTACGACACTGGTTGCAAGCGTTCTTCGATTTTTGATTTCGACGGCCGAAGAGGGCAAGGGTAATTGCTATCACCTATGCCTACGCTTCCACCCTCTTCACACACTAAACACCACACGCAACAGATGCGTCACTTTAGGGAGGAGCTTTGCGCGGACCCTCACCCTCTTGCATGCGTAATCGTGCGAAAGACAATTAAACTTTGGAGCCGGATATCTCGGAACACAGGCGTGCTAGAAAAAATCTTCCAACTGAAACTGTGTACAAACACCACTGCCTACATTTTTTCAATATAAACATGCCAACTTACCGCAGCCAGTAAAAAGTTAATTATTAAATTTTAGTTAATTGGGCTGCTGACAGCGATAATTATCAGCTAACTTTCTGTCCCCCTGGCCGCTTAACTTATTTGCACAAGTGGTTCTCACGTGCCTTCGAGCGCCTAATTTTAAAAAAATCATAAAGCTTAATTTTGAACACCCGGTATATAGAGAGAGAGATGCGCTGAGACAGCGAGCGAGGACATATGAGGGATAGGAAAGATGGAAACACGATCACAGGAGTCCGAGGACGGAGCACCACTTGCGAGGGCTCTTGTCGGCGTCACGAGATGGCGTAGGGTAAGTCCAGTAGGTCAGAGTTACGCTGTCGTCGGAGATCGGCGTCAGGGGATGACGTAGGGCCAGTCCAGTCGGCCAGAGCTACGCTGATGTCGGAGATCGCGAGGGCACAACCGGTCGGCACGGAATCCAGCGAGCGAGTCCTCGCCACCTTGGACTGCAGAGTCACGCCTCAATATTGGGCGTTCACGTGGGCCGTGCATGCTCGTCCCCATCGCCAGTTGTGTGTGATCTGTGATTGGACAGCAACCTCTGCACGTGTTCCGTGATCTATAGGGATCTGGGGAGAACATACCCTTTATAATGAGCCACCCGGCTCATTCGAAGGAGTACCATGTAGAGGAACGCCAGATTCAAGAGCTCGCCATGTAAGAAAGAGCTCGTCCTGCACGAGAGCTCACTATGTACATAATGTAAATAAACCTTCTTCAAGTCTCTCTTCCTCCTGCCTCGACAACTTCCTCCCGTACCTCTGGTGCCTGCAAACCCCGGTCGTAACAACTGGTTGGCAGCGGTGGGATACGCCTCAGCGACGGAGAACGACATGGACCGGAGGTCAGCCGAAAGCCCAGGAATTCGGCGGGTTCGAAGCAGCGTACCGCGACCGCAAGTAACGGGGTGAGTGCCTGGCTTTGTGTTTGAGATATATCGAGTCTTTTAGCCTAGATCCGTTAAGAGATAGATATAACCAACAACTGCCTGGCCACTGTGGTTGTTATCCCGGCACAGAGCAGCACTGGATTATCAGAGCAGGTTAAGCAGGAAAGCTTAGATAATTCGATAGGAACAAGTTTGTGCTTAAGCTCGTAGTCTCCGCTACGGCATTTGCCAGGCTTCAATTTTTCCAGACCCAAAATTGAAACGCTGGTGGGTTTGTGTTTTGTCACAGCTGAGCCAAAGCAAAGCAGTATAGTCATGAACCTCATGAGATTAACGAGAGATAACCTGCTAAACCTGTGTTGGGGTCATGACCTAAATTTTATCGACGATATGCTTGCATCTCAACTCCGTGAAATAATTCTCGAAAGCAAAAGCGAAAAGGCGGATATCGAACACTTCGGGAATATGTATTTAATAAATCAGGAAGAGGAAGAGAAGCGCAGGCGGAACAAAGAGGAAATCGAGCGCAGGTATAAAGAACACAGGAAGAAGATGCAGGAATTAGATGAGAAGATGGAACGGATGCATCGTAAGGTGGTGACATTGCAGCAAATACGCCAAACATCCGTAGATGTAGCGCACGAACGGTGTTATGTAGCGGCGGTGCCTTTTGAGGCCGAAGAGAAGGCTATGGTTGAGATTCTAACCCGTTCCGAGGAAAAAGAGCTCGCGGTCAAAGCAGCGTGAGGGTTTTGTGGTGGTGGAAACGGAGTTAAGATTAACAGAGCGTTCCATCAGAAATGAACCTTGCAGCCCTTTAGACGATGTCGATGAGCGTCAGAGGTGGACGGAAGGCTCCGAAGTTGGCACCAAGGAGTGTGCCAAACGGAGAAAGTGTCCGAAAAACTGAAGCGCAGCAAAGCTCGCGATCAGCGCGGCGCGTTTGACGAGGACCTTCAAACGGCGTGGCGGATTCACGAGGAAAGGCCCGTTGTCTTCTCTGACTGGCTTGAATCGCATGTGTCTGAGCGGCCGGAGTGTACAGAAAAGAAAAGCGCAATCTACGCGGCCGCGGTCAAACGATGAACTGATAGGCAATCAGAACTGTTCGCGCGAGGCAGCGGAGGAGCATATCGATGATGAAAAACGTCAGAGTGGGACGAAAGGCTCCCAAGTCCGCGCAAACAAGCGTGCACAGAGGAGAAAGCATCCGAAGGGCAACAGTAAGGCAGAGCTCGCGATGAGAACAACGCGTTTAAGTAAGGGCTTCAAACGGCGAACTTAAATAACGAGAAAAGCACCGTTGTCATTTCTGACGGGTCTGTATCGTATGCGTCTGAGTTGCCGGAAAAGAAAAGCGCATCGTGCGTGGCAGTGTTCCAATGATAAATTGCTAGGCAATCATCAGGACAGTGCGCGTGAAAGAACTAACAACCATGTGGGTGCTGATGAGCATCAGAGGTGGGCGAAAGGCTCCGTAGCCGGCACTAAAACAGGTGTGCAAAACGGAGAAAGCGTCCTAAAGACAAGCTGGCAAAAATTGCGACGCGTTTGAGGAATGTGTTCAAATGGCACTTAAAAGTGGTGTGGCAGCTTGGGCTAGTTGGTATGGCATGACGATAGTTATAGCGCGAGAACAGAATGACGGCACAGAGACAAGAATCACACGAAGGAGTTGGAAGTTAGCGCTCGTGTCCTTTTTGTCTCTCTGTCGTTGTTTTGTTCTCGCGCTATAACTATCGTTATTGTTCAAATGGCGGAGTGAAATTGCGCGAAAGTTGCCGTATCGCAAGCAAGGAAAAGAGAAGCGGGGAGCAAGGAAAAGAGAAGCGCATTGTGTGCGTAAGTGGTAAGAGGGAAAGGAACCCTTCCGTTGTTTTCACGGCGACTTGGACGGGGTGCGGAACACAAAGGTCGGTGGGTTTCACGAAGTAGCAGGAAGAGACGACGGCAAGTCTGCTTCGAGGAACGTCTCGGGGTTAGGTAGCAAGGCGACTCACTTATACGTGTGTTCTACACCTCGCTTTCCAGAAGATTGTTCCGGGTGCGAACACCACGAGTTCGACTCAAAGTTGTTGAGAACAGCTGTTAGCTTCTCAAAAATGTTGACCGCGGACTGTTGAAAGGAATGTTTTGTTTGTTTACTTTAGCGATTTTGTAAATAACTAGTTTTAACTTTGTTTTGTTTCCGCTCTATTGCTTTGGTAGCCAATGTGCGTTGTATATATATATATATATATATATATATATATATATATATATATATATATATATATATATATATATATATATATATATATATATATATATATATATATATATATATATATATATCGGAAGGATAGTGACACGCATTGAGCGAGTTGCAGGGCTTAAGAAATGAGCTCCTTCAAAATAAGGTGACGACAGCTGACGGAGAAGAGTCTATGGCGTTTCCGTTGCGTGTCATGCGTGGACACAGGGAAATATCATGTTAGTGTACTACTAGTTAAATGGTGACTACGTTGTAGTTGAGATCGAAGCCGCAGAGAAAAGTCTAGCACCTATGACGGTAACGGCAGGTTCCAGAATGAACTGAGTTTGACAACTGCGAGTGTTGCTACGCTAAGAGAAGAGGCCGACGAAGGCCAGAATAAGTACAACGAGTTGCTGTACAAAGGTTTCATCTAGCGAAACAGCTAAGATAGCTTTAGAACAACTGGCACAGACACAGTGAGGCTGTGGCGGTTTGAGTTTGTTTTGGGTCTTCGAATGTGCTCTTTAAGTATGTCGGCTACTAAATAGTGTTTAGGTAACCCATTTTTGGTTTTGTCCAGTTCTTGAACGTTGTACGTTTTTCTAAGGTAATCGTTGTGCGATTCCATAAACGACACGCATAGGAGCTTGTGTAGTGGTAGATACGTGTAATTGAGCAGGGGCGACGTTATGAACTACGTACGACTGAGCGCAGAGACGCAATGATATTCTTTGCGAGTTTTTTTTTTTTTTTCAGGGATCATGCGAAAGTTTCTTCAGTTCATTCATTGTTTTGTTCGCATGTGTACGGTGGGGAAGAAAAGCTATAGTTCGTGAGTTTATGTGTATGCTTTGTGAAAGTAGTAACTGCAAGGGAAAATCAAGTAGTAGTTCATCCAGGCAGGAGCACTGTGACGTGCATTTGTGGATGTGGATGTTTCTGATGCAGGCGCAGCATGGCAGTTGTCTCTTCGTCAGCTCTGAGGGAACTGACGACTAGCTTTGGCGGCACAGAATTTTGGGAACCAAAAGATAGCTTGAGGCAAAAGGCTTTATTTTATGAGTATGGGGCCTGGTGGGTTACAGCGGATTACTCAAGCTTGCACACTGGTATGCCACGGGGAGCTCATCACTTGACAGTTAGATTTCTTGAAAGCAGTTAATAGGACGATTATTGTCGAATTGGGATTGGGAATTTCGGCGAAAGCTCAGAGAAACGTTCCGATTGCTGCTTTGTGCTTGATACTACTGCTTAAGGAAGGTTGTTTTGTAGAATTTTGACGACTCGATGTGTCTCAGTGCGGGCAGGGTGCTCTTCCGTGCCTGTGGTGGTATGTATGAATGCTTTTCTTAGAAGAAAGCCACAAGGAGAGCGGGAAAGAGTCCTTGGCTGGGCGTCATCGGCAGTGGCCTGGAAGACGGCACCACACAACGACACTTCGGGCAACCTGTGCAGCTGGTCACCCTCAGGTCGAATCTCCCGCCGGCGGGCGAGCTGTTGTGACTTGCGCCAGAGCAAACGAGGGACCGGCGCTCTTTGGGTCCTCAAACAAGTAGCTGACCGGCCGGCTGCCTATGACCACCAGGCGTTGTCCCTCCTAGCCGAAGGGTGAGACGTCGGGTCGCCACGACACCGTAAGCCGTTCGAGAGAGGACAACAAATACAGCATCTTCCTTGGAAGAGACCGCGGCGGCCGCCGCAAATCGCCCCGCTAATTAAGTGAGCAGTTTGGCGGACCCTTTGAAGTATGCTGTCATGAGCTTGGGACCCCTCGACCACTGGCACACACATGACGAGAAAGAGCCCCGCTGGCGCCACCTTGGACTGCAGAGTCACGCCTCAATATTGGACGTTCACGTGGGCCGTGCATGCTCGTCCCCCTCGCCAGTTGTGTGTGATCTCTGATTGGACAGTAACCTCTGCACGTGTTCCGCGACCTAGGGATCTGGGAAGAACATACCCTTTATAATGAGCCACCCGGCTCATTCGAAGGAGCGCCATGTATAGGAATGCCAGATTCGAGAGCTCGCCATGTAAGAAAAAGCTCGTCATGTACGAGAGCTCACTATGTATAAATGTAAATAAACCTTCTTCAAGTCTCTCTTCCTCATGCGTCGACAACTTCCTCCCGGACATCTGGTGCCAGCAAACCCCGGTCGTAACAATACACAGCGCTGCCGTGTATGTGTGTACACATACGCATAACTATGCACACATAGTCGCGGTGTTTCACTTACGAAATGGCCCGCCAACCATCTTTGTTCGCCTTTCAGTCGTCTAGCAATGTATATGAAGGGCATTTCTATTTTTTCTTTTGTCGTTTCTGTTAAAACATTTGTGCCTTTTAATTCCATGTCCTCCGTTTTCCTCTTCACTTTCTTTTGGATCTTTTAAACTTCTACGCCCCTTTCACAACGAAACATTTATCACGATATTCAGCCTGTTGGCTGTGAATATTCCATGTGTATCCGAAACTAACTTCGGCACGAAAAATCAGGAAGGGGGAAGGAGTGTGCGCTCAGGCGTGCTCGGAGTTCCCCTTCTTATGCGCAGCGCGTGAAAGATCAATATGTTTTTTTTTATTTTTCTGGTGCGCTAAAGCAGTTGTGCTGCCGAAAATCGAAATGTCGGATGAGAGCAGAACGACAGGCTACCACGGTGCTGTGTTTGGCTGCGACAACTATCGAAGGCACAGAAGGCTGGCAGCTGAGACATGCGAGGTGCACGGTCATTCGAAATGACTTTAATTAGGTCGCAGACCTTCTCCGATCAATATGTTATTATATGTGTTGTCTGTTCTCGTGGCCGTTTCTTTATTACACCAGTTCTGGTAAGGTACTGGTACACTTCATCACCTGCAGCAAAGAGAAGCAATGTCAAAGCTGACGCTTAATACGGAAAATGTTTCACCCAGAATTCTTTCGTTGTAACATCAACATCCCCCGTTTCTATGCAACAGCACATGAGACCCGGACAGCCGCGGTCGTGTTGTGATTAGAGTGCTCGGCTGCTGACCTGGAGGTCGCGGGTTCGCTACCGGCCGGCTGCGGCGATCGCATTTCGATGGGAGTGAAATGGTTTAGGTGCGTGTACTGCGTGGTGTCAGTGCACACTAAAGAACGTCAGATGGTCAAAATTTGCGGAGCCCTCCAGTACGGCGTCTCTCATCAAATCGTGGTTCTCGGACGTAAAGCCACAGATAATATTATTTGATGCCTGCGGCTACCAAAATGGAAGCGCGTGCAATTTTTCAAGATTATCGAATGAGCACTTAGCAAAGTGCATGGCAGAAATGTACGCATGACATAACTGTTCTGTGGCTCGGGAACGTGCCTCCAGCTTTTTTTTTTTATGGCACGTCGTTGCTCGACTTGTTATTTTTCAATGATAACTGGGACAGTTTGATGACAACCACATTTCTTTTTAACGGCGCAGCCCCTTATGCCGAGTCCCTCCTCCGTTGTCTTAGCCACCCCTTGCTTCACACAATGATCACTAGATGGCGCTGCGCTATTGCAGGTTCTACTTGGGCAACATTAGAAATTAAGCAACGTGGAATAAATAAGCTTGCCTTAGGAGCTCATGGGAATACACCAAATCAGGGAGTACAAGGTAATACGAGATGGACATCATTTGAGGGCGGGGAAGCTAGCAGCAAGACAAAATTTGAGAAGCGATTGAGAGAAATGGGCGAGGAGCATTGGGCGAGGAAGGTTTTCAGCTACTTGTACATGAAGAATGTCGATACAAAATGGAGGAAGCGAACCAGAAAATTGACTGGTACATACTTAGAAAGCAGCAGGGGACCAAACGGAAAAGAATTATCGGTTAAGAAGAAGGTGAAGAAAGCTTAGACCGAAATGTGAAGAATCGGGATGATTAAGAATCCCGCACTAGAGATCTATCGAACTTTTAAGCAGGAAGTTGCCAAGGAAAGGATCTATAGTAATAATAGGGGTAGTTCTCTACTCTTTGAGGCCAGGACGGGAGTATTGCTAACCAAGACATATCGGGCCAAATACGAAGGTGTATACACGGTATGCAGTGCGTGTGGAGAGGAAGAGGAAACTGCCGAACACTTGATAATGTTCTGTAAAGGGCTTCACCCTATAGTTCAGGATGATGGCGCAGAGTTTTTCAAAGCACTGGGGTTTAGGGACAGGGAGGGCAAGATAGACTTTAAGCGGGTAGAATTAACTAGAATGAGGTTATCTTATTGGGGGCTAAAATCAAGGCACGAGTGAAAATTAAACCCTTCACTGCAAAGTACGAGTCCTCAACCTCACTAGTTAAGGGGGAAAAATAAATGTAGTTTTTGTTCGCTAAGTATTACGGCTTGGTGGCGTAAGCCACCGCCCGATCTAAAGGGTACAACCAAATCCATCCATCCACACATAGTAAAGTCCCTTGACACAAGATCAAGGGACTTTAGCTGGTAGAAGGGTTACTGCTTCCTACGGTATATGCTCCCTACGGAAGCAGAGTTGCGCATAGGTCCGCCATAATATCTTAGAAGTGTGGCGGCATGGGCTATAGTTGGTATGGCATGACGATAGTTATAGCGCGAGAACAAAACGACGACACAGAGAAAAGAAGGACACGAGTCCTTCTTGTCTCCGAGTCGTCGTTTTGTTCTCGCGCTATAACTATCGTCCGCCATTATGTTTCACGGCTGTGCAGTGAAGCCATACCATTGCTCGCGCAGGAGAAAAATACGGTGCGATGTTTCGGCGCGGAAGCGTGCCGCAAACGTATTCACGCGTGCTAAACAAGGTTGCACTGTTGCGGTGAGGCGGTATATTGCTCTAGGTTGTGAAAATGCTTGAGACCCGTGTGCTTAGATTTAGGTGCACGTTAAAAAAAACCCCAGGTGGTCGAAATTTTTAGAGCCCTCCACTAGGACGTATATCCTTATAATGTGGTAGTTTTGGGACTGAACAACTAATTAATTTAGGTGAAAATGATTGAAAAGGTAACTCATGCGAAATAACGCCGCTGCACGGTTTTGACACCGAGCATACGATGCACAATGTTTCTGCAATAATTTCAAGTTCTCGGTACATTTTTTCCCCGCTAGATGGCGCCACCTATTCAGTCTGTCGGGGGCAAACACGTTTGCGGTTTCGATGTTATTGCCATTCTAGCTTTAGTAATCTTGCTGAAACAATGTAATCTCTATCGGTGCTCGCACTTCTGCTTATTTTGACAGGATGTCTGGAGTCTCCGCAGTGCGGATATTGCGAGTTCCTACGAACAAAAGGAGATTTGCAAGGTTGCGCCGCCAACGTAAAGCCTATCCGGCGGGTAGTTTACGTTACGTGAAGGTTTAGGTTTTGTAAAGACCCACATGAATATGCACAGATTCTCTATCTGGTGACACGGTAACGTAAAGAAGTATACGTACACGGTAAAAGCCCATAAAGGCGGCCACGATGAAGTCGGCACGGGCAGAAGATGCGCGGGCGTCGCGCCAACGTACACGTAAAGTTGGCTTCACCGCGAAACTGCAACATTTCACGTCACTTTGCACCACGTGACAGCGCTCGCCGATTAGTGGCTTAAGCGGCGAAGGAAAAGGTGTGTGCAACTCAGCTACCTAAAGGTAGCATATACAGTAACTCTAGCAGGTAGGCTTTCTTTAGATTGTGGTTGTGGTTATAAGAAGGAAAAGAAGAGAAAAGTGAGCCCCGTAACTGTCTGCATCAGCGCGCAACACGTCCACAGTAGCTTAGAAGTGTGGCAGCTTGGGCTAGTTGGTATGGCATGACGATAGTTATAGCACGAGAACAAAACGACGACACAGAGACAAGAAGGACACGAAAGACACGAGCGCTCGTGTCTTTCGTATCCTTCTTGTCTCTGTGTTGTCGTTTTGTTCTCGCGCTATAACTATCGTCAACAGTAGCTCACAAGGGATTGGGGTGAGGAGGAATTAAAAGGATAGGATTAAAGGTAAGAGAGAGAGAGAGAGAGAGAGAGAGAGAGAGAGAGAGAGAGATGCGCAAGGACAGCGAGCGAATGACATAAGAGAGATATGAAAGATGAAACGCGGTCACAGGAGTCCGAGGACGGGGCATCACTTGCGAGAGCTCTTGTCGACGACAGGAGATAGCGTAGGGCTAATCCAGTTGGCCAGAGCTGCTCTGTCGTCGGAGATTGCGCGGGCACAACCGGTCGGCACGGAATCCAGCGAGAGCTCACGGGAATACACCAAATCAGGGAGTACAAGGTGATATGGGATGGACATCATTTGAGGGCAGGGAAGTTAGCAGCAATATAACATTTGAGAAGCGATTGAGAGAAATGGAGAAAGAGCGTTGGGCTAGGAAGGTTTTCAGCTATTTGCACATGAGGAATGTCATTACAAAATGGAGGAAGCAAACCAGAAAATCGACGGGTAATTACTTAGAAAACAGCAGGGGGCTAAACAAAAAGAACTATCGGTTAAGAAGAAGGTGAAAGAAACTGAGACCGATATGTGGAGAATTGGCATGATTAAGGAGTCGGCACCAAAAATCTATCGAACTTTTAAGCAGGAAATCGCCAATGAAGGTATCTATGAAAATCCTCGGAGTAGTCCTCTCCTGTTTGATGCCAGAGCGGGAGTATTGAGAACCAAGACTTACCGGTTCAAATACGAAGGGGTAGACAAGGTATGCGGTGCGTGTGGAAAGGAGGAGGAAACGGCCGAACACTTGATAATGTTCTGTAAAAGGCTTCAACCTATAGTTCAGAGTGATGGCGCAGAGTTTTTCAAACCACTTTAGGAACATTGAGGGCAAAATATACGCTAAGCGGGTATAGAAATAACCAGAATGATGTTATCTGATCGGCGACTACAATCAAGACACGAGGGAAAATTAAAGCCTTCACTGCAAAGTACCAGTCCTTTACTTCACTATTTAACTTAGGAGGAAAAAGATATATCTAGGTTTTGGTTCACTAAGTACTACGGCTAGGTGGCGCTAACCGCCACTCGATCTAAAGGGTACAGCTATATCAATCCATCCATCCATACATGCATGAAGGGGAGGCGGACGAACGGATGTGTTAGAGACGCGTGCCTATAGTGAACTAGAATATGATATATACTCTACTTCACTATACACGTGCCCGAGAAGTGGTGGTGAAATGCACACAAAGGGGCTATACACAAAGACAGGCGGGTCCCGAGCTGAGAGCTCACGAAGCTTCGCCCCACTCATCAACATTCACTCCGTGGATATGATTTCAACTTTTTTTAAAGTGTGAATACACTTTATAAGCGACCCCAAACCATCCACCGCTGTCGGCGGCGTCCGCAGTCTTCTCTCTATCTTTAAAAGAAAGAGGACTTGGCTGGCCGCAGCGCGACGCTCTACCGAATAAGCCCCGGACGCGACGGTGGTGGTAGTGGTTACAATGAAGAGGAAAAAGGCACCTAATTTCTGTCTGCCTTCAGGCGACACGGCGCAGTGCCTTATAGGGGTGGGGGGAAGGAGGGATAAAAAGAATAGAAGGAAAGTAGAAGCAGAAGAAGACAGCCAACGAGAGGAAAAAGAAGGAGATAGGAAAGTGGGGATCCGGTCGAAGCAGTCCAAGGGCGGGGTGCCACAATGCGAGAGCTGATATCGGTGTCACTAACGCGCCTTATACCCCCTCCCCCTTCGCTCGCTCCTCCGCTTTCCTCGCTCGCTGCAGCTGCGCGCGCACCCCTCTCTCTCGCGCGCCCGCCTTCTCTCTCAGTCTCCCGTCGAGAGCGGGTCGTGAGGGGGAGTAAAGTTAAAATCCGTTGGCATTCGCCAGTGAGTTAACGTAAAGTCCCCCGTGTGATCAAATTGCGATTCCCAGGAACCATTACACCATAAAGGCACCATAGTGTGATTAATAAATAGAATAGTGCGAATTAATAAATACCCCTCATAGCATCACCCCGTGTATTCGCACTTAACCATGTTCACCCTCGGGGAAATGCTTGGGAGTTTTTTTATTGGGGCAGCCTGAGTGTCGTGAATAATCGACGCATAGCCATTGAAGCCAGGTCGTTACCTGATCACGTGCGCTCGACTTGATACTTCTTAAAAAATGAAAAAAAAATAGAGAAAGACGACAACAATGTTACCGAAAATTAACGGGCGCGCTTTCGCCGTGCCGCCAGTGGCGGCTGCTGACCCCTGCGTGAACTTACGCCATGCTTCCAGATGCGCAAGGCGTTTATTTTCACTTTATATTTGTGATGCTTCTACGCAGAAGTTCGAGCTCATCCGTTGTACATCCGTTTGTTATCCTGTATCAGCGACAAGTTTCTGACTACGATGACGTCACGAATGAACACAGGAATCGTTGTTTGTCCTTCCTCCGTTCCGTAAACTTTCTTATGCGATGTTCTGAGCCGAACTAAATGATCTGCTAGCAATTGTGGAGTTACGTTAAACTTAAAGAATCACGGCAAGCAAACCCGAGATTCACGTTGAGCCCTGATGAGCGCACTTAAAAGTGTAGCTGTGCAATGGCGTAGGTATTCGCTCGATTCCATTTACGTTTCACCTATATTATACTTAGAGAGCTGTCCGACAGTTTAACGCTAGTGCATATTCTTAGAACCCCACAAGGTGAGCCTTAAAAACACATAATAACCAATTACCCATTTACACGCGCTGCTTAAGGAGTGCATTGAAATTCTACTCACCTCCTGACTATCGTTGGCAGACTCGGCTCCGCTACGGTAACGTCTCGCGGGTCGCCACTGCCTTCTGTGCAGCCATTTCCAAGCTGGCAGCTTAGCGATAACTTACTATAGCGCCTTTGCACTCGCGAAGCGTTGTGTTTTGACTGCGTACCGCTAAGAACCGTGATACCCTGTGTACTGAGCGCGTACGCTGCGTACACCGCCGCAGATCCCCGCACAATGATGCGGCGGCGCGGCATCGCAGACGCTAGACGGCGCTGCGGCGTAAAAATTTTTGGATATCAAGGGAGCGTACGATAGCGTGGTTCAAGAGGAATTGTGGGGAATACTGGACACACTAGGCGTGGAACATGTAGTCACTAATCTTTTAAAGGGAATCTATAAAGGTAACAAGGTAGTTATAAAGTGGGAAAAACAGGTATCCAAGCCTGCAGAGGTAAAATGTGGGCTTAGGCAGGGGTGCCCCCTGTCACCCTTTTTATTCATGATGTACCTACAAGGATTAGAGGCAAAATTAGAGGGAAGTGGACTGGGCTTCAGCCTCTCTTTAGTCAAACAAGGAAAACTTATTGATCAGGTACTACCAGCATTAATGTACGCAGATGATATAGTGCTAATGGCCAACAACAAGGAAGATTTGCAGAGATTGATGGACATCTGCGGTAATGAGGGAGATAGGTTAGATTTTAGATTCAGTAAGGAAAAATCAGCAGTCATGATTTTCAATGGCAACGAAGGTAGTGAGCTTAGAATACAGGAGGTCACGCTAGAGATAGCAGATAAATACAAATATCTGGGCGTATGGACAAGCAATGGGACCGAGTATCTCAGGGAACACGAAATATACGTGACGACTAAATGTAACAGGAATGCAGCGGTCATGAAAAATAGGGAACTGTGGAATTACAATAGGTATGATGTTGTGAGAGGAATATGGAAAGGGGTCATGGTTCCTGGGCTGACGTTCGGCAATGCGGTCTTGTGCATGAGATCAAAAGTTCAAGCAATATTAGAAATTAAGCAACGTGGAATAGGTAGGCTTGCTTTAAGAGCTCACGGGAATACACCAAATCAGGGAGTACAAGGTGATTTGGGATGGACATCATTTGAGGGCAGGGAAGCTAGCAGCAAGATAAATTTTGAGAAGCGATTGAGAGAAATGGGGGAAGAGCGTTGGGCTAGGAAGGTTTTCAGCTATTTGTACATGAGGAATGTCATTACAAAATGGAGGAAGCGAACCAGAAAATCGACGGGTAATTACTTAAAAAACAGCAGGGGGCTATACAAAAAGAACTATCGGTTAAGAAGAAGGGGAAGGAAACTGAGACCGATATGTGGAGAATGGGCATGATTAAGAAGTCCGCACTAGAGATCTATCGAACTTTTAAGCAGGAAATTCTCAAGGAAAGGATCTATGATAATACTCGGGGTAGTTCTCTGCTGTTTGAGGCCAGGACGGGAGTACTGCGAACCAAGACATATCGGGCCAAATACGAAGGGGTAGACACAGTATGCAGTGCGTGTGGAGAGGAAGAAGAAACTGCCGAACACTTGATAATATTCTGTAAAGGGCTTCACCCTATAGTTCAGGATGATGGCGCAGAGTTTTTCAAAGCACTGGGGCTTAGGGACCGGGAGGGCAAAATAAACTTTAAGCGGGTAGACTTAACTAGAAGGAGGTTATCTGATTGGTGGCTAAAGTCAAGGCACAAGTGAAAATTAAACTCTTCACTTAAAGAACGGTTTGAAGCCAAACTTGGTGTAGCCTTTACTTGAGTATACGCTTCTTTCAAACTCAAGGACATGAAAGGTGGGTTAGGTTTCGTGTGAGTTTCATCGAAGATAAACGAGTCCAAAGGATGTTTCCCCTCGACGTGTGGTCGCGCGTTGCGGGCGGTGGAGAGGGGAAGCTAGATAGAGACAGAAGTGTGTTGCGAGCGGGCGCGGGAGGAGCCGGCAGCTGCTTCTGGTGAGAGAGCGAGTGACGTCAACGAGCAGCTGTGACTTGACCTACTTGGTATTGTTCCAACAACGGCGGGGGGAACGCGGTGTGGCGTGTTGGCACGGAAACACGGACGGATAGCGTTACGCAGGCTAGTCAAAGAGCTGCTTCGCATCTAATAACAGACGTTCCGGCTACCGTATACGAGGGCTTTCAACAAGAACCTCGTAGGAAGTCGGAACATCTGTTATTTGGAAAGTGTTTTGGTGCAGCGTCTTTCTTTTTATTTGTTTGCGCTGGACTTACAACTCAGTTATAAGTCCAGCGCTTGTCCTGTGCGGTTGTCCTTCCTATTACCGACCAGACTATAGTTTCCGTCCAACTATTGATTTCAATATTGTATTAAGCTTAAGCTCCAACCAGTATATATGTACGTTCTCAGCCTACCGCGTAGTATCACTGGACTAGTCCCCGAACAAGAGCGCTCCCACTGCGTTTCAGACTTCGCTACTATAGTATCGAGGGATCTAGTATGCATCTGAAATGTCCTGATAATGTATCTAGCTAATATGGTTGATTGGGAGTTGGTTATACATGATTGTTTTGAAATGAGAGCGCACTACTTAGACGCGGACAGAAAGGCAGGAACAAACGCTCTCATTTCAAAACAATCATATGTCTAGCCTTTGGTAAATTATTGTGTGGAGAAGAAACTCAAGCCAGGAATGTCAGACAAGGAAGGGTACTTCGTAATTAGCTTTTGCCTCAGAATAACGAAATACAACTTTTATACATCATCCATAAAGTTTCAGAAAAAAGACGCCAGGCCTGCGCGGAAGGCACAACACAGCCACAACGAAAGCTAGCGGCCTTTCGGAGCCTTTTGAAAAGACTCATTGGGTAACTATATTGCCAGCACACTTGCTTGGTGCCCACTAGGGCATAAATTATAAACTTTTGGGTAGTAGGCTGACATTCGCTATGCTATTTTTCGTCAATTTTCTGAGAAGCGTGGTATATATCCGCTAAACACTTGCTAGGAATTTTGTGCCAATTGTTCATGCAGTGCACGTGGCTGACGACGATGAGGAATTATGGCTGAAGTGGGTATGTACCACAGTTAATAGGGGAACAAGAACAAGCTTTTGTGATGGTTTGGCCCACTCGTTACGCTATTCGCTATGTGCGACGACTGGTTGTTTTTTCGCTATTCTAAAACGCTTTATAAGTCGTATTAACGCGATTGCTTTCCCGACATCAAGCCTGCATAAGGCAAGTCTGACAACAACCCACAAACACCGGTGAGTCTCAGTGGTAGAATACTGGGCTGGCACCCAGCAGACCCGGGTTCGAGCCGCACTGTGCCATCGGTGCTAGGTCATGCCTGCCTAAGGCAAGCTTGACAACATGTTACAAGCACCGGCGTAACTCAGTGGTAGAATATTGGGCTGGCACCCAGTGGACCTGAGTTCAAGCCCAACTGCGTCATTGGTGCAAGGTTTCTTTCTTATTTCGCACGTTGTGGTTACCGACACCGGCGGCGGCGGCGAACAACAACAAATGCGCGTGACCCGAAAAGTGATCTCGTAACAGCTTTCGCTGTAAAAAGCACGTAGGCGCCATGCAGTATTCTCCTAAGTAAATCTTCAACATCGCGCGCTTAAACTTTTGTCGAATAAGTTGGTTGAAACGGTATTATAGCCTTGTCGTGCTTAAATACTTCCCTAGCCAAGTATTGTGAGCACAAATAGATTTTCACGCACAGGTGAAGTTCCTTTTAGATGTATACGCTCTCTTTGCGTTGCAGTCGCTAAACGTTTAAAGAAGTTGTTTAAAAAAAGTCCGAGTGTGGCTACAGAGAGCGATACGAAAAAACGTGTCGTAGTTACTCTTCACATTCATTGCATTTCACAGGCTAAAGAAAGTAGAAAGTATTGATTGATTTGTGGGGTTTAACGTCCCAAAACCACCATATAATTATGAGAGACGCCGTAGTGGAGGGCTCCGGAAATTTCGGCCACCTGGGGTTCTTTAAAGAAAGTAGGAAGTAGATACGGTGTTAATGTTGTATTTACGGCTGCTAATGAGCTAATAATTTATGCCGCTGGGCAGAAAAAGAAAGATATACTAATATATAGGCAAGAAGCGGAGCGGCATTTTTTTTCGTAAAACATGCATACAAATTTACTTATTGCCGCACAGGTGTGTTGATTTGTGGGGTTTAACGTCCCAAAGCACAGGTGTGTTGTTTAAGTTTTCTTTCGGCTGCGACCGCTTCTACTTAGGACAGACGGGCAGCTCTATCAACCAGGCATTATTGGAACAAAATAAATCGCTAACGGGAGGCTCACCTTGCAATCTTCCTTAGCATCGTTCAGAGTGGAAGCTCCACGCCGAAGCTATTACAAGAACACGTCGTTTTGCACCGCCAAAGGAATGAAGAAACGTGTTCAATGATAGAGGCTTGGCGCGTCGATAACAGTGGAAACGCATACGTGAGTTAACCGACGATTAGATTGCGAAAAGAATAAATGAAATGCCTTAACGTAGACTCGCACACATGCCGCATTGACAGGTTTGCTTGCGCTGACAAATGGTCGTGCCTTCTTTCTTTTCCTCTGATTTGCAATTATGCGTTCGGGCTTACATCTTACTTCCTTTGTCTGTCCGTGTTTGCGCACTATGTATATTAAAATAGGGATGTTTACGCAATACGAGGCAGAACCATTCCCTTTCATATTAAGTTCGGTGGTGATATGCCATTTGTGATGTTTGTGCTCACGTCAAGCTGTTGTCTCGTATCTTACGGCACCAAAAGTTCTGCCCACCGCGGTGGTCTAGTGGCTAAGGTACTCGGCTGCTGGCCTGCAGGTCGCGAAATCTAATCTCGGCTGCGACGGCTGCATTTTCGATGGAAGCGAAAATGCTGTAGGCCCGTGTGCTCACATTTGGGTGCACGTTAAAGCACCCCAGGTGGTCGAAATTCCCGGAGCCCTCCACTATATGGCGTCTCTCATGATCATATGGTGGTTTTGGTACGTCCAACCCCACATATCAATCAATCAGCACAAGAAGTTCTGCTATTGCGCGCTTCAGATATAAGCAATAAAAATATTTTGGGTTATACGTCCCAAAACAAGGATAAGACACAATATTGAAGGGCTCCGGAAATTTTGACCATCTGAGGTTCTTCAACGTGCACCGACAACACACAGTACACGGGCTTCTACCATTTCGTCTCCATCAAAATGTGACCACCATGGCCAGGATCAAACTTGCGACCTTCGGGTCAGCAGCTGAACACCATAACCACTGGTACATCGCGGCGTGCTAAGCAAACACGTATACGGTTTGTGTTCTCGCTATGTCGAGTATGCGAGAACACTCACCGCTCTCGTACACTGGCCCTGCGATTGTTGATTGTGGTCTTTCTCAACGTCTACGCCCATACTGAGAGTTAAGCTCCGCCCAGCTCTCAATTCCACACAGCAACGAGGAAACAACACGGCGACGATTAAGTGAGACACACACCATGTTGTATTGCACGGCTGTAAGGAGCTGGGGTCTTGGGTTGTCGGGGTGTCTTGATTTTATTTCGGCCATCAGGTGGGTTGAATACACTCGCTCACAGGTATGACCGATAGGAGACGTTGGTATGGCACACTGAGTAAGGGGCACACGTGATCACTGCTGGAACAGGTGACTGGGTTGAAACACCGTGCATCGCGCCGTACGGCTCATACAGTGCACCTGCAGCGTAGTGTCGTCACTGCTTCTAACAGCTCTGTGACTGCTGGGGACTGCCTTGTAGCGATGCCTCTTCTGATGCCTGCCTGCGCTCTTCATCGGTGGTCAAAGTGATAGCCCGCCAGAGTTATGAACGGCATCAGCCGGCTGTGATTGATGGATGGTAACAATGGCCCAAGGCCGAGCGGGAAGCATCGCTGCGCAATGGCGGCCCGGGACTGGAACATTAGCGCTCAAGGGGCACCTCACGTTTCACATTTGGAAGGCTAGGTTTAGAGAAATTCACGGAGTCATCCCTGGAGTGACGTCATGTGGGTTCGAAACAGTTCATCCCGTAGGCCTTCTCGCGCCTGTTTCTCTCGCATAAACACGATGAGCATATAGTCAGCAATGGTTTAGCTCTACAACCGCTCGGGAAAGATAACGCACGAACAAGCGCTAGAGATGCGTCCAAGGGCCCGGCAGGCGTGAACTCAGCTATATATACTGGCATCACAGTCACAATGCAGCCGCTAAGTAACCAAATAAGAGAGTGAGTTCAAGTTAGCAAAATGCTTTCAACCACCGCTGTGCTGAGTTCTGAGCGATGGAGTGAACAATAGAGCAACGGGAGTTCATTGGGAACATTCACCTGTAATCAACTACATATGAAATACGACAGTTTCGAGACATTCGGGAAGATGGCAACTGACCACTTCCATCGACACCACGGAGCGCGGAAACATGTACGCGAGACACAATGAGCATTCATAGCAGATTTTTTTCATGCGCAGGAATCGATTAGCGTATTGTACATTGAGTCGACGTACCGCAGCTAGAAATACAAGAAATAAAATGCAGTGGGAAGCGCGACAGGGCGCAGCAGGGGTTGGGGTGAAGGTTACGAAACACCGTTTACAGTCATTCCGATTATGCAAAGAAATTCGTTCTCATGTGGCACCCACATTTAGTGAGAAAGAAACGTCGGATGTGTTTGAGCAACGTAAAAAGCACCGAAGAGATACAAAAGGCAAAGGACCGAAGAGGACTGGAGCTATTCCTCATCGATCGCTTGTCTTGTCTCTTCCGCTATGCGTTGCCAGCCGAATAGACCGATCATGCACCTTGCTTCAGTATATTCGAGTGCTTAACGCATATTCTTAGATTCGTTTAAAAAGTAAATTTCCTTCATTGATAATTCCAGGCAACCCCTGTACATAAAATCGGGGGATGTGATGCCTATCGCCGAAATTTTAATGAAACGATAGACTGGCCTACTATACGCCTCCTCCAGAGGCGTCAACAAGGAGGAGGTGCAAAAGAGAGAGTTCATCAAGCAATAATGAACCTCATAAGTTGCCCACGGAGAAGCTAAACACCGCCTCCTCTAATCTCCTCTATCGTCGCTTAAAACATTAAAATTCCCAGTTAACGGTTGAATATGTTGATGAGACACGTAGAATAACATCTTACAACTATTCATTTCGTAGCCATTCTACTTCACCTCTCTCCCACGAGCAGTCCTTTTGCCCCTCCGAGAAATTCGGAAGGCTACCACCCTGGCTACCACCACTGGCGAAGCGTAAGGTCTGGCATCCATAACGGGTGGCGAGGCCTGGACTAATCTCAAGTTACCGAACATAATTGCCGAGCTGTACGCAGCAGAAAACACAGAACGCCGGACAAGATGATGCCCTTTGCGCGAAGAGGCTGCATGATTCCTGACAACCGCGTTACGCACGTCATCTCAAAACAGCTCCCAGCGTTAGGCTCTTGCGAGTCCGGTGAACCTTATCGAATGATCTGCAAGTGAAATCACGCGCTGTGCAAACAGTTGGACCTCGAAATGACTGCATGTCCGCAAAAATTCAGTCGCAGCATCTAGCTGCTCTTCTTTGTTTGACGAACCAGCTTTCTTTTCGTTTTATTTTTTTTTAATTGCGAGTAGCACGTTGGTGCCCTGATGTGAGCTGTGGGACTAGCATATTTAATTCTGGCTGCATCTGTTGTTAGTGTGCGCGTGTGCACGTGCGTGCAGTTTTTTCAATTGTATTTTTTTACCTTCGTCCTGTACAATAACACGCTAGTGCAGTCGATCACGTATTCCGACACCTTTATTTATTGTTGACAACATTTCTGATAGCTGACTGCGGCCGCTATCATGTTATTTTAAAAGTGTGCTCGCCTAGAGCTGGAGCGGCAATTTGAATGTGCATCCGGCGTCAAAAGTTTACGCACTGTTGAATTTATGCACTGTTGGTGCGCGATGTTTTTAACCCATCGCGTTACTGTGTTTGTCGCTGGAACTACAGGCTGAAACATAGAAGTGGAGGCCTTGTTTCCAGAAGGACATGAAATAGAGCTTTCCCGGAAGTTTCGCGTATCACGAACTTTACCTAGGTGGGAGGGTGGAGGGGTAGTTGTAATATATGGTTCAATGTTTCGGTGCAGTGAGCGCAAGGGGCTTGCGATACTACTGGTGGCTCTAGGCTCGAAAATGAAGATTACGTGTTCTTCAGGTCTCGTAAAAGGTCTGAGGGCATTTTACTTGTTGTATGCTTATATATTTACCCAACAAACACATGTTTTTCGTATGCAAGCCAACAGTAAAGCACCCAGGCAGTCGCGATATTTGTTATTATTAAGACGAAAGCCTTGTATCTCACACCATTCAAGAAATTTGCTCGAGATTTTGTAAGACTTCAGAGAGGGTAAAATAACAGCAAACAGAAAAAAAATAAAGGGTGGTTAAGTCACGTGACACTCAAGCGAATGGATGTGCGCCGCCAAAGCAGCATTACTTCAACATCGGTGACGTCACACACCGCCACTATTTGTGACGTCATAATGACGTCATATTATGACGTTATGCGCAACATCGTCGCGTGGTCAAAGTGGGCGACTCCAGGAGACCATACAAAATCACGTTAGCTGCGGAAGGCTTCGGGTGAGGGGGGAAAGGGGTGTTGAATGGAATGAAGGATTGATACCATCGACTGAAAAGAAAAAGGTGGTTTTCTCCTTCGAGTCGTTTCAAGCGAATGCTTGAAGAACCGTGTAGCTTTTTATTTGGATCAGTCTCAACGTTGTGCTCGGAAAGAGGACGTGCACTTTCTTTCTCTTTTGATTTGCGCATATTACGACAAGCTCGCATTACTGCTACCGTTGAACTGTTGCCATTGCTTTAGGAATACCATGAAAGGCGGGCTGAACTTTTGAATGCCGCGCGAGTACAACAGGTTGTATTCATCTTGCGCAACGAGGAGCAGGAAAATAACTCCATGTCCGACGAATTGGTTGCTTTATAAGTGAGTGCATTGTCATTTGAAGATGTCGATTAGGAAGGAGGTAGCTTTTATGCGTAGCATGAGTATGTGAACCTTGAGTAAACTGTTCAATCGGTGGTTATTTCGGTCAGCTATCGTTGTACCATGAAAAACAAGGTGCAGCTTCTAGCACATTACAGCAAGACTCACTCGTCTCCGGTGCATCCGCATGCTGATTAAGTGCTACATACTCTGCTAAGTTTCTGTTTCTATTTTCTGTTTATTATTCATCGCCGTGTGTAATTTAGCACTTGCATGTTACCAGCCTCTCTGTTATCAACTGAACAACACATTATCTGAGCTGTCCGGAACGAAAAAAAAAAAAACAACGTTGGACCAGAAAGCTTCCTATACACCGTAGTAGGTATTGCTTATCTTCGGTGCTGGCAGAAGAAAAGAAGAAAGGCGTCGAAAGAGAATAAGCATCTTCAACGGCAAAGTGCTGTGCACGAAGGATCACAATATACCGGGTACACGCGAGTGGAGATGTGCGAGCTGGCCCGTAGAAATGAATGCGTGTGCTACTGAGCCTTCGTCATTTGAACAGAGCGGTGCGGTGCATCTGGGACAACCTGTCATCTTTGTCACATCACACTGCGGTCCGTCTTCGTGCGCGTCTGTCAGTTATTTATGACTGGTTCCATTGATCTCGTCTGTGAGGCAGGAGAAGAATAACTGTTACAGAAGACATCGGGTCATTAATTTATAGCGCGCACTATTTCGGTCGTAAAATAATGGCATGATATGTTGAAGGTTGCTACGTTGCAAAGGCTTATATAAAGCTACTGAATGGCATTACGCTGTTAACTATTAGCACCGCGAAGATCGTTATTAGAACGTCACATTCTCCGAGCATCTTTCTTTGTGAGATTTCAATCTCCCGTGGCAGCGCTTCGAAATAGCCGTATACAGAAAGATACGAGCAATGCTAGCCTGTGCACAAGTATAACCAGTGCTCCCGTCCCTGTAATATACGAGGAAAAGATGTATAAAGACGCTGAAAGAGGGGGATGACGATTGACCGACCAATGCGAGACACTATGGGCAGAGCTCATGCCATTTCGTGTTTGCGGGCCACTTCGTGTTAATTTTTTCTGAAGCCTCAGTCGCTACTACTCCACGTACATGCTATACGATGCGTTCTGAATCGCAGCCATAAGTAAATGTGCCATCGCGAGCACCAATTCTGCAATGCGAACGACCATTGCATGTGAATAAAGTTGGCCGCATGACATCCGCATTGTGGACCACCTGGACATCGAAACCTGTCGGTTGCCTTTCTGCACCTCCACTAACTGAAATGGAATGAGATCGAAGTGCAGTAGTACACATGCAGAAGAAGTGAAACGATATCTTGCATTGCGCGTCATGGTATCCCCAGTCGGCATTCAAAATTAGACGCATATACCCCAGCAACTCTCGTGGAGTCAAACTTTTTCAGCCCGGGAACGCTGCACGGTGTTAAGGGGCAGTATACCATATGCAGCTGTGCTCAGCCGCTCATACACGCCCCCAAGATTAGTTGATGGACGCCTGCTTCTCGATACACAAATACCTTTGCGACAGTGACGATTATATTACACGACACTACGACGAACGAAAACGGCAGCCGCTTTACACGTGCACTCTGCGACATTGCTTTCAGTGAACACAGCAGGCGCTTTGATTGTATGCACGTGCCATACTGGCATGTGTGTACTTGATATGTAAATACTTTCAGTGTTACAACAGGGAGAACGATGTGGAAGATCCCCAGCGTATATGGTGTTGAGTGCCAACTGGCCTGTGAGGCACGGGCATCGGGATGCGCTTGTCGTCTGGTGCAGCTATGGGGAATAGTCATCTAGGCATGGCTGAAGTCGCTAGGGAGGCCATAAATTGAGTGGACGCGCCCGATAAGTTGTTCGCCCACGTGCACTGCCCTGTCGCGGCGCTTTGCTGCGAGGTGCGGCGAAGGGGTGAGGGACTCAGATGTAAATAACGCCTCTTCTGATAGGGCTGACCGGTATTGGAGTTAGAGGAGTACGCATGAGCCCAACACTGGAACGACAGAACACGAGAGAGTGCCGGCTGCTGGCCTTCACCTGTTACTGCTTCTACTACCATTCGAACACTTTGAGATATACGTAAGAGGACACTGTATTGGGCTAGTTGGTAAGATAACCTCTAACGCATCGACCTTTCCATATCCAATGACAAAGACAAAACGCCTCGTTTGGCTCGCGCTGCAAGTCTCTCGACGTGTCAGTCGTCACAGCACAACAGTTCAGCGGCAGCGCCTCTTGACCGGACAGGCCTACACCAGCAGGTCTCGTCCCGTCGTCCTCCAGGTGGGATAAGGGTCGGGTGATCAAGGTCTGCTCGCAAGCAGGTTGAGTGGGTACCTGGGCCGGTGGACCTGGCAGGAACATCCGCTGCGGTAGCGGATGTAGTCGAGCCTCCAGGGCCCGTCGGACTGGAACTCGCGCACCAGCGCATACATGTAGCTGTACGTCTGGACGCAGCGTGACTGGGCTTCGTATTTGGTGCGCACGTAGCGGCAGGGGCGGCCCTTGACTTGCTCTCGGCACGACGTCTGATAGAAGCGTTGCGTGGCGTTGGGCTCGCGGTACAGCTCTAGGATGCGGCCCGTTATGGAGACGCCTCCAAGTGGCTGGATGGCCTCTGTCACGGACGGGCAGCACTCCGCCGACCGCACGTAGCCCATGTCGATGGGACTCGAGGGCGGCGCCGAGGGGTCGCGTCGCCGAGGGCGAGGCCACTCCAGAGGAAGTTCCCTGCAAAGCAAGAGCTTCAGTGAACTACTTTATTGGTGCGGTTAGGTACACTTGACAGACTCGGCTAAAAAATATCACAGCATAACCACGGAATGAATGACGATGGACAAAGCTCCGGGAATACATCGGTATACCGTGAATCCCACTCGCAGCCGTTCCAGAGTATCGAGGAGCCTGTCCCAGTGTGTTTCGTCGGCAAAAAGCGCGAGAAACGCGTACAGTTCGCCCAGCTGACGAATCACGGCAAAGGGCTCCTTACAGCGTTCTTTCCAGTTATGCACCGTGTTGTGAACTCTCCGCATGAAGGCCAGGTCTCGGTTGAGGACATCGTCTATAAACTCGCGCCCACCGCTCTCTAGTTACTGTCGCGTGAACGAGCTGGTGATGAAAGCGAGCGCTGCAGCGCCATCTAGTGAGCACTCCGAGAACTAGGTATGGCTAAGACCAGAGTCCTTCAAAGTATTGAAGGATTCTGCTAAGACGGACAACGGCGGACAAGCCCACACCCTAAGAAGCTTCGTTCCTAAAAGTATCACTACGACACTTTGCATGAAACTTTTGCCTGGCCTCAGAGCAATTTTGACACCCTGAAGCAATTACAATATGAGAAGTGTTTGTTGCAAAAAATAGTTGGTACGTGGACGTGGCCCGCAGCCGAACCTTGCATGGAGCTGGCCCCTCAGGACTTCAACAAAGTTCTTTGGCTGACTGGCGACATATATTCAAGCTTCAAATCTGCTCATTGGGACGCGCAGTTTAAATTTCCTCGGACCTATATGGTATGGTATATATGGCGCAGACTGGGAGATGTATTGACAAGCGTTTAATGAAACACTATAAATCACTGAACGATGACAGTGGAAAGCAGTTGACAGTTCATTGGAATACTTGTGCCAATAAGCGGACGGCCGTTTACAGCAGCACTAAGGTTATAGGCCGAGTGAAGGACCAAAGATCACGTCATGTCCTGGAAGCCTCGTGGATAGCAAAACATTGCCCTGGCAAATTTTCTCTCTCTTTGAGAAAGAGCTCGATTTTTTTGTTTAGATAACGGTCTAGCGGAAGGAGTCTACTAGAGTCATGTGGTCATGACTGTTTTTGGCGCATGTGCATTGTTCCAGGAGGCAAGAGTGTGTGACTTCAATAAATCATCCGTTAGTATGCGTTCGTTCCGTCTGCATCTGATCTGGTGTCCCGTTCCAAGCACACTTTAAGTTTGAATAATATATACATCTTTCAGGATGTCCTTCAGTGCTCGAAGCACTCGATCTCGGCAGACGCACGGCAGCATTTTTCGCATGTAACCATGGGCGTCTGCAGGATTTTTTCTTGGGAGTATATACAAAACTTGGTTTTGTACGGCAGTGGAGAGTTTTTGTACGCCAATTGAGAATAAAACGCTCGTTTTTTGTATTTGTATTTTTGAGAGGCTGTAGAGGGACCTTTTAAGGTTCGTATATATGTTCCGGTTTCAAGAAGGAAATTGCTTACAATTGTTTTTTTCAATCATAGCCACTAAAACATGCACCAAGCGTAACCATCCCACAAAAAGCGCGAACTGATACTCACAGGAGGCGCCTATTCTTCCTTGGGGCGGCTCTGCCATGGGCTTCTGTGGCAAGGGAAAGTAAGCAGGTCGCCAGGGACACCACCTGCAGTGACCCAAGAGACGTATTATGCCAAGAAGGTGGACTCTCTCGCTGAACATACTCTGCAAGTCACGGTCGCGATTAAATGAGAGAACCTAAATTCAGCATGCAACGTCATGTTTTCGTGAATTAGCTGCATGAGGTGACCGGAAAGACTGTTGCTTATTCGGTCACCTGACATTTGATGCGCACAGATAACAGTGAGGAAGTTGTGATGTTTCGACCGATTGCACTTGATTTTTTCTTGTGTTTTCCATGTGTGACAGTTAGAGTAGTTATATTATTTGCACGTTTATATTTATAACAAGTGCGCTTAAAACGTAGAGGGATCCTATGACACTTTTGTAACAAACAGAACACGAGCCAGATATCATTCATGATCCTGTATCAGTGAGGCTACTGGAAAGTTAGCGACAAGGTAACATTTCTGGGGTCTCACGCGCCGAAACTATACTACGCCGTATCAGGTGCATCGTTGGAGGGATCGCGGATTAATTGTGACTAGTTGAAGTTATGTGACGTGCAAACAGGTTGCCATTTCTTTCTTTTCCCGGGCTTTCATTAACACCACATCGTTTTATGCCGGTATCCGCCAAGACTTTGATTACGTATTTCCGTCAAGGAAACACGTCAGCAAAATGAATGTGACCAGATGGCAAAGAAGAAAAAAAAAACATGAATGTCCTGTTGTCTAGATTCAAACTCACTATCTCTCGGTCCACAATGATGACTGCCGCACGTTCAACCCACTGCGCCACCGTAAAAGCCATTAACGAGGGTAGATGGACGTGTCTTTTTTAATTTTGTCCCCGTCGCCATTTTACCGCTCGTGCCAAAAAACAGAACATGCGTCGTCGTGCTTGCGACCGACACCGGTGCTCACGCTCATGGGCGTGCGCAGGAATCCCCATTTAGGGATCAGCGCTCCCATCCCCATCCCATTGGCTGAGTCCGAAGCAGAACAACACTTCAGAAAGCACGAGAAAATGAAAAGGAAGCGATGATGTGCCTTTCACAATGGTCTGCCTTTGGTCCCTGGCTTTCTGGGAGTAAAGACGGGAAGTATATAGATAACTCTTGAAATTAGGCACCAGGGGCCTCCAGTCGCCATCATCGTCAAATATTTGCGTCGCCACAACGTTTCTCTTTAAACAATGACGATAGAGGCCCAACTAAGTGATGGGGCAGACTTCGCACTCTCCCCCTCTTAGATGATTAGATGGGGGCCTCTTCTCCCTCCCCCCTGAATCCCGTGCGCATGCCTACATAGTGCTGCGGACGGGTGGATTAGAGTATCATCTTTTTTGAACAAGGCTTAATCCCGCACGGCGCCCTTCATTTCTCGACAGCAGTGCACGTTCCAGGTCGCTGGATCGAATCCCAGCGGCGGCGGCTGCTTTTTAGATGGAGGGGAAATTAGCCCGAGTCCTCCACTACGGCGTTTCTCAAAATCATATCTTGTTTTTGTAGCGTAAGACACCAACACTTATAATCATGCACGCATAGCGCATGGTGCGCCCCATCAGCCTCGGCTGTTTGCGTCGGCTTGCTTCCGCAGCTGCAGCTTGCACGCGGCTGGTGTTAAATGTTGGTTACTGTACTCTTCGCACGATGTCCGCAAAATTAGTCTTGAGTAAAGCTGGTGAGCATACCGGAGTCGGCAATGACCATAAGTGAGGCAACTTGCACTTCTCCTCTACAGGCAGCACTTTTTTCTCTTTGGCTTACGCAACGGACGCGCTCACTCAGGTTTTCATAAACGTGAAGTTCCGCCCTCAATTCAACTAATCACGATAAGGGAAAAAGAAGAAAGTGATGTGAAAGAATGGAAGGTGAGGCGATATAGTTTTTTTCTCTTATCGAGTAGAAACACTCGCCGGGACAAACATTAAAGTGCAGACGTTGAAACACAACGCTTCCAGTTCGTTAACGCGAGCTTTTACTTCTCGTTGTCTGGATTTCCGTAGTGCTGACAGCTTTTTGCTGGTGTTGGACATTAAAAAAGGAAGAAAGGGAGAGTGCCATGCATACTTAACTTCTGAAGCTGCCTCGCCTTCTTGAGTAACGAACCGTGACAAGCGGTACGCAGTAGCACGTTATTCTTATTTTATTCAGCTTTAGAAACGCACCGTCAGGATTCTTTTTTTATTTTCTTACCTCGCGTACACTTTCATCCACTTTATCTACACGCTTATCTTCCTTTAAAGTATTTCTGTGCTGGCGAAGTATTTTGTTAATGCAATTACCGGACTGACCAATGTATACCTTTACGCAGGCGAGAAGAATACAATAAACAAAGCCAACGGAGCAGGAAATGGCAGGTCGATTGCGATGCTTCACCGAGCAACCTACATGTGCACCCACTGTTCATCTAGTCTCTTTCTAAATCGCAGAACAAACTTTGTTACTCTCTGACTGCTCCAAACAAGAACCTACCGGAGCCATGCGGCATTGCACACAATAACCCATGAAAGATTCTCAAGCCCGGATTGCCCCTTGTGTGGCGGTTATGCGGACTTCAAGCATGTACCGTAGGGCTGTGCCCTTGCCGGCCCCCCTTTCCAAGAAGAGGAAACGAACAAGCTGATTAAGGCCCAGGACCTCACCTCTCAATTTCTAGCCGTCTAGAGGGCCCGCACGAGGGCGGTCAGGTTCAATCTGACCGTCCCCGAGTGGGCCTTGCCAGGTGACGCTAAGTTAACTCGCGTCTGTTATCGACACAATAAAGTTATTTTACTCGCCTACTTTTAGCCTGAAAAACGTGAAACGTTGAAAGAATTCAGAGGGGGTTGGGGTAGAGAGGAGGTGGTCTGAACACTCAGCCCCTTCTTTCACTTAGCTACGCCACTGATTGCCATTCAAGTTATTGTACACTAATGGCGGCTGAGGGCCTCTTGGTGTTGCATTACAAGAACTGCTTTTGCTTCCCACCAGAAAGCCGGGAATCAAAGGCACTTGAGAGCAGCACGAAATTGTTTCGTTTTTTTTTAAAATTCGTTGAGAAGCTTGTATTTTTTGAAATGCCTTGTTTTGCCGTAATTGAATGAACGAATGTGAGAATTATTCAAAACGAAGGCCGACTATTGGCCGCTGCTGCTGGTGAGGTGGAAAAAGTGTAAGGGAGTTGAGAAGCGTGTGAACCACGGTGTAAAAATATACAGGTGCTGACACTCTCCCCGCAGCGCATCGAAAAGCGCAATCCCAGAGCGTCCAGATTCTAATGTTCGGGCAGTTATCAGTTATCTCGTAGATGGCGCTACGACCAGCGGGGTCAGCCATCTTGGTCTCAGCAACACGTTCGGCAGAAACGTGCGTGCAGCCGATTCTGGGTTCTTTTGTTGGCATGTGTGACCACGTTGTTTTGAAGCCAGATTTTTTTCTTCGCGTATGTTTAAATCTATTCTGTCGTCGAGGGTGACATCAAATTGCTGAAGGGTTTTTGAAATGGCTAGAACATGTTTTGTAACGAATTGCCGTTCTGGCTTCGGACTTTTGCGGAGCGTGTCCCTCTCTTCAAAGTGCCGTCTGACAGTGATCGTCTGACGGTGATCGTTAACATAAATATATATGCGAATTCACATCGCAACATCTAGCCATGAACTTCCACATTGCTTTAGTGTGCTGTATATGAAATACTTGCGTGGTTCAAATATTTGTTTATTTCATGCAACAACTGCATCGCTCTTGTGTGCTTGTTATGGAATACTTGGGCGTTTCAATTATTTATTTATATGGCGTTCACATTGAACAAGCATAAACGTTTCAATGATTTCTTGTGTAAATGAAAGCAGTGGTACGCATGAAATAAGTTTCTGGTGCAGTAGCGACTCTCTTTTAATAGAGGGTAATAATTAATAATGAAGGTTTACGCGTCCAAATCATGATTTGATTACGAGGGATGCCACAGTGGAGGGCTCCTGACTAGTTTTGACCATCCGTGCTGTCTAACATACACCTACATCTAAGCACGCGGAAGTTTCTTGCATTTCTTCCCCACGGGGAAGTACTTTGATGGAGGAATAGCACGCTGGCTAACATTTTTATGTATTTATTTTTCTTTGCCTCGAACAATACTGTGAACAGACGAAAATACTTGTGCGCGTGAGCGGAACTATCTGTGTTGACGACGTTTGCACCTTGCACAAGGCATTTTCGTGTTAAGAAATCCACAAACCTGGTATGCGTCTACCTTTTGATCCGAAATAAAAACTTTTCTTCGCTCTTTAAGTGTTACTCACACCGCTTGGAACGAAAACGTTGGGGAGGCGGAGGAATACGAATGCGCCAGCACCGCTCTCTGGGTACGTTGGCCGCGGCGCCATCTGACGGCTCTCCGCACAGCGCGCCCGCGGGAGCGAACATCATCTGGACGCTCAGGCGCGCTCAGTGTCAACACTTGATTATTCTTACACTATGGTGTGAACGTAACCTTGTTGGCACACATTCACAGCAAAAAAAAAAAAAACGCACGAAAATAAACAAGGACGAGACAGGACGAGCAGCGCTAGTCCAGTTTCATCTGTCTCGCCCTGGTTACTTTCACGCAGTTTTTTGTTTTTTTTACTGAGGCTTGGGATTAAACAGACGCCTTTGAATTACTAGTGCGTGGAATGAAGGTGCCGTAGGCAAAGTTGTTGCGGCCCTCCTTTGGAACAGCGTAGAAAGTTGGTAACACCTGTTCACAGGAGGGGAAAAAAAAACACCGCCATAATGGGCTGCGCGCGGGAGTACAAAGGCTAAGGGCGCAGCCAAACATACTGACAAGGTATGTTTCCACCTTGTCAGTGCATTTTTCAGGGATCATGCCAATTTGCGCAGCCCAAAGAGGACTATGGCGGCTCCCAGAGAGGCGTTTTTGAAAAAGTCTTTATGAGTGCACCGTGGAAGCAGTGCGAAAAGACGCAGACATTGCCAAGACATGATCGCACAGGACGAACGCCTCTCCTTCCTCTCAGCCTCGGCTAAATAAGGGAAAGGCGGTGGGTGGTATATATATATATATCTTTCAGTCATTCTCCCGTGTATCTCTTCCACGTTAAAAGAATGAACGCGTATAACATCCGTCCATGCTATGGTCAGAGAGACAAATACAAAATACCGGCTGACAGCACTAATCGCGTCGTCTTTGGCCAGTGTGAAATCGCCTTCTCGATCGTGGGCGAGAGCTTAAAAGAGGACATCGTGTCTCAGTGACTGGCCGAAAAGCGGATGTACGTGCATATTCATGAGCTGCAAGGACCGAAGTGAGATGATCGGACTTTTGAATCGATTCATGTGCGTTTTAACGCTCTAGAATAATTCTATGCGCTTCTATAACGACTACAAGACTTCGCGTTACCAGCCTACATGCCCGAAGCGTCGAACAAAGGCCGTCTTTGGAGAGGGTCCATAGACGGAAGAAGGCTTTAGCGTAAGTCATAAGGAAGGCGCATGCAGGCGGCCTGCAGCCACAACGGATATATCGCGCGGTAAATATGCGCACTCGCCGCGAGGTGTTTGTTAGAAAGATCCTTCAAAAGCGAATAACAAATGCAGTTTGTTTTCGGTGTTTTACAGCCGCAAGTTTGGGGCGACCACCTCAGACGCAGTCGGAATTTTTCCTTTTTTTTTGCTGGATGTGCACTCCTTGAGGTGGATTTTGTGGAATTCAAAATCTCTGGGCTTTTTCTGTCGAGCACCGTCTACATATTCGATATACATACATATATAGGCACCGATGTCCTTACGAAAATTGTGCTGTGAAAGTTCGGCTCAAAGGAAAGTTTTTTCTCTACAAATTATGTGCTCTTTCTACTAACTTGTGCAAAAAGTTGTGCCTAAATTTGGATGTTTTGGTGCGCTGGGGTATAAAGTAAGAGTACTAATAAAAGAGCATGGTTCCAGAAGCTGTCTATATATATTCGGCGATGACAGCTTGCGTTAGACAATCTCCACCAGTTCAACGACCGTGCATTTCAGACATGGTATATAGCTTCGCAACAGTATGTGAGCTTGCGGAGCTTTGCCGTTTAAGTATATGATTCGTATTTTTAGTCGGTGCTTCTGATGTTTTAGATGCGAAGCAGCTTGTGAGCAAGCTCGATCTGGTGGCATCCGCGCTGCACTACGCATGGGCGTCCTCCACTCTATCTCCTCTCCTATGCTTCCCTCTCCCTCGCCTCGCAACGCCGACGCAGGCAGTGTCTGCAAGCAAGTTTCTTGCTTGCAAAAAAAGTGAGGGCAGATCCACGAGGTGAATGATGATGAAATTGGGCGAAGCTCCTGGAAGTAATACCGTGAAATTTTCTTCCATTAATTCGCCTGGCGATATGCGTGCTTCCTCGCCGCTTCCCATTGTCGAACGTTTTCAAGATCTGCTTCGCGACGTTGACGTGCTGCCTCGGCCTCTCGTTCCCGGACGGAAAGATCTTTTCGACGCTGACGTGCCACTGCAGCTTCTTGTTCTCGTACGGCGGGATCTTGCCGACGCTGCCTTGTGGATGTGGCTTCTTGTTCCCGTACAGCAGGATCTTGGCGGCGACGTCGCGCAGCTTCCCGGTGCGCTTCTGCCTCGCGTGCTCTCACTTCAGGGTCCTGTCTGCGAGCGCGCGCCGCCGCTGCCCTGCGCGCCCGCCTTTCGGCATCCTTATCCAGACGAACACACATACGGCAATGATCATCGGCAACTAGAAACCTTTATCGATATGGTTTTGATTATAAAAACATTGCTTTAGAAAACCCCTGGCGTCTTCTTTTTGTTTTTCTTTAGAAACATCTGGCGTGTTTTCGTTTTGCTTTTAGAAAACACCTGGCATCTTTCGTTGGTTTATTTCATCAATCAACGGCGTTTTGAACAAAAATTCTTTATTGTTTAATCACGCACAGGTGAAATCTCACCAGGCACTACCTTGGAGGTAAACAATGGCTGCTACTGGAAATTAGAGACAGCAGAAGTCGGCTTTTAACACTTATACTTCTACTAAGGTTTCCTACTGGAACATGCCAATGACTGCTGATGGGGAATGAGAGACAGAAGAATTCGGCTTTTGGTAACGCGCACGCTGCGATTTTTTTTTATTGTTCAACAACGCACAGGAGAAATCTCCCACCGGCACTACCTTGGAGGTCAAAGCGCAAGACAGGTTACACACTACGACTACGACTACGACTACGACTACGAGGGACGAATGGGGGCCGCTATAAGGAGCTTCGCCCCTAAAAACCGACTGCTCGCGCTGCACAATCGTTCGGTGACCAGCCCGTATATATAGGCACTGGATCTTCACCTCCAAGGTAGAGCCGGTGGGAGATTTTCCCTGTGCGTTGTTGAATAGAAATTCGCAGCGTTAGCGTTAACTAAAAGCGGACTGTGGGTCTCTGTCTACTCGGAGACTTCTGTATCTCATTTCCCATTTGAAGCGATTGGCATGTTCAGCAGGAAACACCGGTCCAGCGCTGCATGCTTTGCACCTCCCCAGGTTTCTCTCCTGCTCAACGCCGCTATGAGCGCCAGCGTCGACGCGGCCGTCAGCGTAAGCGTTAGCGGCCGCTGCTTCGCATCTACACATGCTTCGCTTTAGCAGGAGATGGTGTAACTTTTTTTACGTGTGTGTGCCGGAGCATGCATATATGCGCATGTCTTGTTTACTTACTTTGCGGAAGCTATACACAAACACGCATAAAATCACGACCTGCATATGTTCAGACCAGGCACGCGATATAACAAAATGAAAACAAAAAACAAAAGAAAGACCTCACATCGGAGTTTAAAGCTATAAAAGAAACAGTAACCATTAATGCAGGAATTCCATCTCCAAATGCTAGAATGTCATAATTCTGACGTCAAAGGAAAAACTTCTTTGTGCCGTTTGTACAAGCTTATATAGTGTACGCTAAATCAAGGCACAAGAAGAGGAATACGGTGTAAAAAAATTCAGTACCCCAATTCGTAATGCTTGTAATCTGTGAGTGTAGTTAACCGTTTATTAGCCGTCTCAGCAAATAGTATATGGATCGGCTGAAATTAGCACTTAAGAAAAAAATGAGCCTAACAGATTTTTACGCGAATGAGGGGGAGGGGGGGGCAGTACTCAAAGCCTCGCGTATGAAAGCGCTCGTGTTTTTTGCCACTGCGGAAGCGTCGTTCTTCAAGCTCTGGGTACTCACGTATAATTGTACAGTCAGACGCACGTCTCTTGTCGAGATTCGGTGGTCCATATTACCTTGAGCTGCAAGAATACCGAGGAAAGATTTTGTCTCCAAAAGTTGAGTGCCTGTATTCCTTGTATTGTTTGAATCGCACTTTTTCATATCTATTGGTTTCTCGTATGCGATTCAAATCGCACCTGTTGATTTGTTTTTTTGATGCACTTTATTTTAATTTGTGCCCATGCAACGTTGAAATCTTGCAGCTGCCTGAAATAAAGCGTTTCTGCAATCCGTGCGCGTGATGGTCGCGTTGACAACCACGGCAAAAAGCGTTTTCGAGCAGCATGACGGCCTGCGCAAAACCCCTGACGTAACTGGTCGTTCAAATCCAAGTTGGCGTCGATGTCATAAGGAGCTCCGTTTCGCAATCAGTCGCATGTCAGACAATTTAAAATTGATTCTACACATGTACCGCACCCTATGTCAATTTCCCTCGGCAATTCGTAACAAATGTATGTGTGTTCACACAGATCAGTCTCGCAAGCTATCTCACCTTCAAAGTTTTGTCTCTCTGTTCAATCATATCATACCCCATTGCAGAGTTAGCGGCAAACGCACTGTATGTAACGCAAGAGCATGGCAACAAACCGGAACTAACCAGCTTACCCCCACCCTCCCTGCGGCCTGCTTCCTCTGTTCACATTGCCAGTTTCGTTTGCCTATAGGAGAGGAGAAACGGAACGAACCACGCGACAATGGGACAGCGCTGTGTCGTTATCCGGCGGTTCGCGCCATTTTTTTTTTTCTACACACATGCGCCGACCGGTTCAAATTAGCACTCCGGTTAGTTTGCCTGTTAGAAATGACTAAAATCATTGTGGTCACAAGAAACTGGAGCTGTCGGGTCTCAGACTTTACGTAATACATACGTTATTTTGCAGAAATAAATAGCGCTAAATCGTAGAAGGCAATGACGACGCACAGAAGCACAAGACAGGCGCTGCTCGCAACTAGCTCCTAAAAGTCTCCATAATAGAGCGCTACTCGCAACTAGGCACTGTTCCGAAATGTCTCCCTAATATAGCGCGAATCACAACTAGGCTTTATTCCGGGAAGTCTCCTTAATATATACGCGGTCAAGTGACGCACGCTGCCTTTTGAACGTGAGGGTCAAAAACGCTAATCAAGATCGAAACAGCCAGACAAATATAACATGCACATCATAGCCTTGTTTCTAAAAAAACAAACGCTAGGTGGTCAAAATTTCCGGAGCCCTCCACGGCATCTCGGCCATCTCTATATAATAATCAGATGGTGGTTTTGGGACAATAGACCCCACATATACACCAATGTTTCTAAAAAAAAAAGTTTTTCTTCACTGCGCAGCCCAACGGAAGTGTCACTGATGCAATCACCATCTTTCTTGTTAACCTGATAAGCCTCCATTAGTTCTCTCGCCAACGCACTTCCACTTTTGCGCATTCCTACGCTGGCGAGAGAACTGATGGAGACTTATCGCATTAAAAAGAAAGATGGCGATCGTACCAGGGGCTCTTCTTAGGTGCGGCGCCGACAAGAAAAACTATTTTTAGAAACAGAACTACGATCTACGTATATGTCTGGCTGTTCCGATCCCGATTAGCGTTGTTGACTGTCGCGTTCAATGCGCCTGCGCACGCCGCTCGGCCGCGCATATTCTAGGTAGACTTTTCGGAATAAAGCTTAGTTGCTAGTACAGCCTTTTCCGTGCTTCTGGGAGTCTCCTTTGCTTTGATGTTATCTGTTTGTGAAACGTATGAACTGACTAGCTCAGCACCGTACTTTGTTATGCCTCATCTTGCTTCGCCGAGAAAGCGGAGCATGCATGTGGTCATTCCTTTCGTTGTGTACACATTCCCACGACGACTCGCAAGTGCTCGGGCGGCGCAGTGCATTCCCAACCAACGCCGTGGAATGTCTCTCGTGTATATTGGGTTTTCATTTGTTCAACCTTGCGACACATGCAAGAAAGAAACCGCGACCCAACGGCGCTTTGGTCTCGAAGCACGTGAGCAGTCTTTTCAGAGCAAACAAAGAATCGTGTACGCTCAGTGAGTCTTCCCACGACCTGTCAAAACCGTCACGGACAGCGAAGCTACTACGAGGAAACCATGCAGCCTGCAGATAACATGGCCCCGTAGCCGTGGTTGGCGCAGAGCGCTCAATTCACGCCAGCGAACACGTCGTGAGCGAACGCAGTTCGGTGCAGTAACGTTGTTGCGGGATACAAAAATGTCATCCACGCCCCCTGTTTTTTTGGAATTCATGACCAATGAGTATTCGGGCAGCTGTCGTGATTGACGCTATTTTGGGATGGCACACGCGCAGAGCCATATCGAGGGTGATCATCAATTGTGTGATGATGATGATATGTGGTGTTTAACGTCCCAAAGCCACCATATGATTATGAGAGACGCCGTAGGGGAGGGCTCCGGAAATTTCGACCACCTGGGGTTCTGAAACGTGCACCCAAATCTGAGCACACGGGCCTACAACATTTCCGCCTCCATCGGAAATGCAGTTACCGCCGCCGAGATTTGAACCCGCGACCTGCGGGTCAGCAGCCGAGTACCTTAGCCACTAGACCACCGCGGCGGGGCAGCATCAATTGTGTGAATGATACACTTTGATGACTGATCATATACCACAAAACAAACAGGAAACGTTTAATAACATATTTTATTTTCTCCTAAGCTGAAAAGCTGTTTCGCAATCGGAAAGTATACAATCGGTGCATATTGCCAGCAGTTAGCAGCTCTAACATATGGGACTGAAACATGGAGGATAAGATAGCAACTGGTTAAAAAAACGTTGAGTGTTACGCAGTGTGCAATGGAACGAAAAACGACAGGAGTAGCATCAAGAAATTGTAAAACGGCTGAATGGGGCAGGGAACAAACTGGGTACCTAATACCATATTCAACAGAAATAGAACTGAAACGGCCACGTAATGTGCAGGACATGTAATCTGTGGACAGTATGATCAACATAACGGTCACCAAGGGATGGCCGTCGAGGCAAGCAGAGAGCTGAACTGTGTGACGAATCGAGAAGTTTGCCCGGATAAAATGAAATCATCTCGTACAGGATAGGGAAAACTGCAGATAACGGCGAAAGGCTTTCCTCCTGCACCTAACGGAAACAAGCTGAGAATTATGATGAATAACAAAGATGCAGAGCACCTCTCAAGGATTCTTGTGGTTCACTACTTGTAATCTCTTAAGCTTTCATAGAAATCTATATACAAAAAATGGGACATCGTTAGTAAAAGGCGCGTTTGTAACGTTCCCCGAGTATGTGGTCGTGGCGCAGTGGGTATAGCATGCCCGGCAACTGTTGTTGCGGACTGGAAAGTCCTGGGTTCGATTCCTACTGATGGAACGTTTTTTCTTCAGCTCTTGCGTATGTTTTAATGTCATTTCCGTGACGGAAACACGTCACTAAAGTCTCGGTGAACTCCAAAACAAACCAATTTCGTGTTAAAGAACTATTCACAGCGTCTGTAGGAGACTCTAAGCAGAGCACGACATAATGACGTGAGTCAAGTTGTTGCGTCACAGTGAACTTTCAAGTGTGATACTAACGAGACACTCTTATACTGCACATTTCCCTTAATATACCTTTATTTTCTTAATCAGCTGCTGTGGTGCAAGTCTTCATCTGCTTCCTTTCGCGCAGTAAATATGAGTGCACTTCCGTTGTCCTCGAAAAACTGTCAGAAGGCGAAGCAAAAAGGTGACCAGAAAGAGACTGCCACAAGACTTCTTAGCCGTTTTTTAAAAAGTCCGTATGTTTTTTTTTCTGTTATGGTTTCAAAGCCACTGACTTGGAAGGAGCCGCTTGTTCTTGTAATGACTAGCATAATCACTTGTATTTTTAAAATGTCATCATGAGACAGGTTACACTTAGTAGTATTTCTTGTGAATAAACTTGCAGAAAACACTCCATCTGTAGTAACACCTGTCCATGTTGAGGCATTGTGACATTTATTACATTTACCATTCCTTGTCATTTATTTTCTTAATGTGTACTTTATCGCTGCCCATTATTATTATTATTATTATTATTATTATTATTATTATTATTATTATTATTATTATTATTATTATTATTATTATTATTATTATTATTATTATTATTATTATTATTATTATTCACAGGAGATTTGGTCTTTAGGATTCGTACTTTTGTTGATCTGCATGTATTTCATAGCTTACAGAGATTGTTTACTTCCTAGCATTTTACCATTTTAGCATAGGGTCTCGAATTGCACATTACCTTTTCTCTTTGTCTGTCAGCCTGCCATGTGCACTGTTGCGCACGATTTCATTTGTCATGGCTCTTGTGAATTTATCACGTTCCATCCTGATATATTTTGCCCTGTACTACCTTTTCGTTTTTAGATGCATCCTCTCTGCTGTAATTCTGCGATTAATGTATTGTTTATCAGTAGTAATTTTTTGCCTGCACCAATACAAATACGCATAGCTGTTCCGAAACACGTTAAATAAATACGTGAGTGATCGATTTAATAATAGGATTGGTAGTATCAGTAGCACTTGGCTGCTAAGTATGAAAGGTAAAGCTGCAACAATTATTCTACTATACACGTACTGCACCGTTTTAACAGCGAACGTCTGTGCCGGCGAATGTAATGCGTACGGGAAAATGACTTCGCCATAGCTTTCAAGTGCTGCATGGTACAATTGTTGACGCACGGTATATAGATTGGCGGCTACTGCTCGCACCGGTGCCCGATATACACCACTGCTGAGCTGTCCAGGGGGAGGGGAGTGGATGGTGCTGGTATGTTCTGGAGGGGACAGAGGGGGCGGGTTCCTAATGTTGCGTGGGTGTGGCATGTTTGGATTTGACCTTGGGACTGACCTTCCCACGGCGTCCAGCTGAGCGTGATTGCGCAAGGCTGACGTCGAGTGTGGGTCGAGTACTTGGTCATTGAATGGGCTCTCAAGTCCTGCGGCAGTTTGCAGGCAGCCAATGATGAGCAAACAGTGTCAGTAGTGTAGGGTTCTGTCGTCCGAGCATTCAATCGGATGCGAATGGGAGAAGCCTTTGACGAGGAAAATCAGTTTCGTTGAAATGGGATTGTCTCGCGTTAAAGGGCGCAAGGGATGCGCAATTTTCCGTATCTTAGTTCATCATAGCCACCCAAAGGGTAGCATAGCTACTCAATGAGACTTTATGAAGCTGCACTTGCCGCCTGTTGTCTTTTATAAAGTAAACTGAATAAAGCAACACGCAGCAAGAATTTTTTGAATTTAGTTTCCTCGTGGTCGCAACACTCGCCGCACACCAAATTTTAAACGGAACTTTAGCGCAAGGAAGTTTCCTCATTAGGCTGAAATTAACCTAAAACGTACTCTTAAGCTATTTCTGGTCCCGGGGTCATTCACCGAAACAACCTTGTGTGAATAAGTGATTTATTAGAGACCATAAGCTACTTCTTTATCGATTCTGAGCAAACTTTATTACGACTGCGCCAGACAAAACTTCGCACAATGCATATTATCACGCTCTGTGCACTGCCGTGCCCATAGTGAAAATGAGCATTGCACACTATATTGTTCTGAGTTCGACGCAAAGCGTAAGATAATATTGAATGGATTAAATCACAAGATGGCCACATACTTCTATGCAATGACATTTTGCTCCCACGAGGACATTACGTATTTAGGATAAAAGTGCTCTGTGTGCTCATAAAGGTCACCCGTAACACCGGTTTGGAGTGCGAACGATAATATTGTTTGTGTCAACGTAATTTGCTTAACGTGAAGCGAGTCTCAATTAATTGTGATGGCGTTCGGACGTGTTATGTGGCGGTTTGGAGAAACAGCGGCCAGTAATATTTGACTGCAGCAAACAACGCTTTTTCTCCGTACTTTAATAAAAAATAACAGTAGCTATCGCAGGGTCGAATGGCTCGAGTCATAAACCTCTTTCTCGTTGTCTGACCGCCTTGGAATATGTTCGGCATCAGGACGGGCCTGATTTCGTTCTTTCAATACCTGGAGTGTAACAGCGTAAGAGCAGTACTGGCCCTTATATTTATTCTCAATAACGGTTTGGTTAAAAATAGATGATTACTTTGTAAATAGGGGCTGACATTATTGCAACGCAAAAAGATGAAACCGACCATTCTTAAGTTTTCGTAGGAAGCCAGCATTACAAAAAGAGAAAAAGAAGTGACGGGTAAAGTGCAAGCTATATCTATAAAAGTTGACCAAATATGGTCTTGTTTTTTTTAGCTATATCTGGCACTTTATGCAGGACGCGATGAAGAGACTTCTTAGATTTACGGAAGAGCGGGCTTAAGCCAACAAGCGTTGAACGAAAACAAAACAGGCGCGGTCACTTTTTCAAAGACTGAAATGATTCTATACTGAATGGCACTGGAGTGGCAACTATATACATGACCTCTCATACTCTCTTCTCGCTCTTCAGTCTTCCTTTCTGTGGTCAATATCTCTGATTTTTTCTTCGGTTAATATTTTTTCGCTGTTGTTTTTTCATCTGTGGGTGAAGGCAGTTCTCCCAGTTGAAGACCCGGCCCACATGCCGCGAGCTCCAGCACAAAAACGCCAGTCTGAACATGAGCTCCAGCACAACTTTGATGAAGACACGATTATCTGCAGTTCACTGCCTCTGATTACATCCTCAGCTGTCGCTTTCGCCGCAATCTTGATGTATCACGGAGCTCTTTGCTTTAATGTAAAGCCATGCCGAAGAAGGAAAGACAGAAAAAAGAAAAAACGAAAAAAAAAACAGGCAGACATAGATAGATAGATAGATAGATAGATAGATAGATAGATAGATAGATAGATAGATAGATAGATAGATAGATAGATAGATAGATAGATAGATAGACAGACAGACAGACAGACAGACAGACAGACAGACAGACAGACAGACAGACAGACAGACAGATAGATAGATAGATAGATAGATAGATAGATAGATAGATAGATAGATAGATAGATAGATAGATAGATAGATAGATAGATAGATAGATAGATAGATCTGCACATCCATGAACTAAAGAATTCGTCTTGCAGTAATGTTTAAAATGAAAGCCTCACTGCTGCTGCAACGGTGGAAACTGGATGGGAATGTTGCAAATTGTGTAGAGGACAAGGAGTGACATTATCATTATCATCGTCCTTTCCTCAACATATGTTGAGGAAAGGACAAGCCGCCGTCCCCATGGCGAAGCGCCCCGTTGACCTCTTCTTTATTCCTAACGCTGCTTGAATCCCCGATTATGATAATTTCGCTCCTCGTCCTCTACATTATTTGCAACGTACTCCTCGCCTCCACAGTGTGGGGACGTGTGATGTGATGAACCATATCACAGTTGCTGCAAACACTAAACACACAATGTTCACCACTAATAGTTTTAGGCACACGTCAATCCACGTGAAACAATCCGGGTTTGCTCTTGCGCCTGGTTTTCCAACGGCGCTTCCGACGCTTGTTCCATATGCGTGCCTTCAAACACTTGCAAGTGCCTTCGGTTCACTTGCACTCTCGATGATCAGGTTTCATTGGCAGAAACATAGTTTCTTCTGAGAGCTTCTGGTGTAGTTTATTTTGAGAAATTTCGCTTTTGAATTTCCTGCCTTGGCCGTGTTCACCTTGGAAGCATCATCCTTCTTCCTCTATCCCGGACTTGATTGCTTCATTCGCCGCTGTGGCCCTGTCTCAATATACTTAATCGGCAGTGAGGTAGCTTTTACGGTTAGCATTCCTCTCCCCCTTGATGTTTGTAGCTTACTCGTAGAGCCCTTAGGACTAATACAGGCAGCTGGCTCCCCTGCCCTCGCACTTGTTTATTTGCTTCTTTTCGATTGAATGCGTCTTGATTTGCTTCTGTCAGACATCTCTACGCGTGGCTGCGAGGACTGTGCAACATCTGCATTTGTTGGCTTCGGCTTGCAGCCATTCTTAATATCCCACGAATGCCCTTTTAGATCTTCAATGGCTTCCCGATTTATATTAATAGAACTTTGTCCTTTCACCATATGCACTTGACTTGTTGTAACTGTCGTGTCCTTTGCTTCATTCATGGTGCACGCTGACGGGAGCTCTAAAGGCGTGGGCCATTTCTTTGACAGTAGCGGTTCTGTTCGTGCTTGAATGCTCGTTACGGTGGTGAAATCGGTGACTTTTCGGCTTCCAGCACGTTCAGCGATTCGTCGTGAGTGTGAGTCTTCTAGCTTTTGTAGAAGAAGATTGCTGTTGAAGAAGCAGAGGCTAGATAAGGGCGCCACAGACTAAGAGCGCACGTTAGCTTGTACTTCTGTCAATCTTTTGCCTCATGGCCTCCAAGTGAGCTTGTCGAGCGTTTAATACGTCAGTGATCTTACATTCCACTCTGACCTTGGCTAGAATGATCTGGTGTTCATAAAACTCTGCTTCGCCCGTCTCAGTTTCCAAGTAAGCGATATGAACTTCGTTTTCTACTTCCTTTGTATTTCTATAAGAAGTTCGTAATACTCAATCAAAATTTGATGAATATATTGTACCTCACTTACTGACGGATGATCCACGTGTATTATACGTTCAATATTGGCGATGGCTTTCGTGACGGCCTCGCGCACTTCATTCCGCCTTGCGAATAGAGCCTCCATTATCCGGTCCAGTGTCGTAAACGTGAGAAATCACTGGCCGGTCACGTCACGAGGTGAAGTCGCAGTCAACGTGGTATCCGTCACAAACGCTTTGCAGCACGAAGTCTCAAGCAATGTCGATGTGTCATGCTTCTTGATCGGGTTCTCGAAAACGGTTTGGCTTCGCACATCAGCTTCAACCAAGGGCGGCGTCACGACAGTCCCCCAGGCTTTATATGCGGTCGAAAAATCGTAAAGTCAGCTTGGTCTCACTTTTAAAGGTCCTGTATCCAGGGTTTTGGCCCCAAAATGTTCAGGAAAGAACGAGCCGCCGTCCTTGTTGGTTGGTTGGTTGGTTCCTCAACATCTTGGCGCAACCCACCTAGGGGGATAGGCCATGAATGGGATGGTGCCTTGCTTTTTAAATTAATTCACTTCTTGAAAGAGAGGGTTGGAATAATTAGGTAATATAGGTAATAATAAAAAGGTGTTAAATTTCTAAAAAAAACCTTGAAAAGAAAACATATAAACACACAAAAAAGAAAAAAAAAACATTATACATAAAATAACTGAAGTTACTTATTTTTAGCATTCCAATCTTTTAGATTCTCGTAAGAAATTTGTAACAACGGTAAAAACGCTCCTGTGGCTGAATCCAAATGCGACTGCGCCAAATGAAAGACTCACTGGAAGTGCCAAGTTTAAGCCCGACTTTCGTAGGGGTTCTTCTAGTAGATTTTCCCTTTGTGTTTTGAATTTTCGGCATGACAAAAAGAAGTGCTCCAAAGATTCCCTCTCATTACAATAAAGGCACAAAGGCGACTGTACCAGACCCGACCTGTGAAGGTAAAAGTTCAATGAGGTTATTCGACAACGCAGCCTGGTAATCACTATTTCTTCCTTTCTTGATGAACACCACTTGTTCTTCCAAGGGAACTTTAGCTGTGGGAAGTCTGATTCAAACAAAGGGGATTTTTCAAAGTTATTGGCCGTTGTGCGCTTTTCAAAGCGTGCTGCTGTGATATATTCCGAAGTAGGCAAAATAGGTAAAACAGGACAATCAAGGGAAGATACAGCTAGTGCATTTGCATGCTCATTCAGAGCTAAACCTCTATGGCCTGGTACCCAAACTAGTCGGACGAGTCGCACATGTGTAAGAATGAGCGAGTAGAAAGTTTCTAAGGTACGCGAAAAAGTTGGTGAGCTTAAGGCAGTACAGACCGAGAGACAGTCTGTTAGAACAATCACCGCTGATAGATCTTGCGGCACTTTACGCAATGCAAGGACTATTGCCAGTAGTTCAGCTTGGTAAATAGGTGTAAAGTCGGGAAAGCCCAATCTAGAGGGGATGATACGATTCCTACGCCAGCCTTCTTTTCCTAAACCGAAGCGTCAGTCGCTATCACAATGGATGTTTCTAGATTGGCCAAATGATCTTCCAAAATGCCATTTATATACTGATATGGTAATTTTTTTGCATTCTTGGGATATATATCGTCAAATGCTATCCTAATTGCATCTACAGTGTAGAGCACAAGTATTTCCCAAAGGTTAACTCTTAAGGGCTCCAAAAGTTTCTGAGTAAATATTACTTGAGGACACCTTAATTTAGGCCATTGGTGGTTGAAGAATGAGGTCTGCTGGTTAATGAACACATACTGTGCTCTCCGCTGAGGTGATGCATAGATTTTAAGGAATGTACGTACTGTTAGAATATGAAATCTTTTGATAAGAGAAGGCAGGCGGGATTCTTCGTATAGGATATTGTTGGCAACGTATTTGGGTAGCCCTAGGCAAAAGCGTAAAGATTCGCGTTCTAGCAAAATCAGTGGTCGAACTTTGTAGGCCGGAGCGCCAGAAAATAAGACACAGCCGAATTCTAATATCGGTCGAATGTACATGCAATATATCATAACGAGCACGTCTCTACGCAAACCGGCACGATAATTATTGAGCCTGCGCAGCATTCCCACGGCACGTGCTCCTGTAGCAGCCATGTTTTCTATGTGGCGACTCCAGTTAAGTGTTTCGGTGTAGGTTACCCCCAAGTACCTAACTGACTCGACCTGAGGTATGGCGTCCTGTCGGTACATTAGGGAAATTCGCACTGGGGCATTTTATGCAAAAACTATGATTGTACTTTTGCTTGTATTGAGGCATAGGTTGATATCCTCCAGCCACGTTTCCGGACTGTTCATGTATGTCTGCAGAATCAGGTATAGTGTGTGAATGTCCGCCGACGCAGCAAAAAATGCAATATCATCGGCATACACATAGACCTGTACAACTTGCTGTATGGGAATGGTACATAGTAGTGCATTAAATAATAAGGGCGATAGTACTGACTTTTGCGGTATACCTCTCGTTTGCCTGTATATTGAAAAGCTGACACCAGATTGCGGGCAGTAAAATTCTCTATCACCTAAGAAAGCATGGATCCAGGTCACAAAGAATTGAGGCAGTCCTAAATTCTGAAGTGAATCTAGCAGTTTAACATGCTCCACGCTATCATCGGCTTTTGTGATATCTAAGGCTACCAAAGCGGAATATTGTTTCTCATATCGAGCAATTTGAATTCTGCTTTCGAGATCCACGTGCGCACACCTAATGGAGCAACCATGCCTGAATCCAATCTGACATGGGCTCAGTGTCAGTTTTTCTGACATCTATCGATCTATACGTCTATATAAAATTTTTTCAACAAGTTTTACTAGGTTCGATGTAAGTGAAATTGGCCTGATATTATCTAAGGTAAACCCAGCGCCTTGCTTTTTTAATAATGGAATCACTTTTGTCATTCTACAATCAGGTGGCATCCAAGAACTTCTAAGTGAGTGATTAATAATTTCGAGTTGGCCAAGTGGGTATATTTTATGTACTGATTTTATCACTGATGTCGTCATGCCATCAGAACCAGGAGCCGAATGGGGTAGTGTTCTGACTACGTTTACTTGTTCTGCAGGCGTAACCTCTTCAAAATCCTAAGCCCTTTTGGGGGACTGGGCTTGGTATGAGAGAGGTGTCGTAAAGCGACTTTCTAGGCCCTGAGCTATATCTGCTAGAAGGGCCTTCAGTTAAACTGGTGATGATACTACAGATTCTATATTTCTTTGTACCGGAAGAACTTTCTTAGTTCTCAGAAAGCGAAAAAGTGCTTTTCTATTGACCGGCTTTGACGGGAACTCACATCGGTCGTTGTTAAATTTGTCCTTCGCATTAGCGATGGTTCTTTTAAAAATAGCCGTTCTTGTGGCAAAGCCCCCCGTTGACCTCTTCTTTATTCCGAACGCTGCTCTAATGATGATAATGTCGCTCCTCGTCCTCCACACAATTTGCAACAGGGAGGACGGTCTTCCAGCTGAGGACTCGGATGGCAAGAACTGGAAAAAACGGACTCATAAAATCGCACATAGACGATTCCGTCGAGAGTTACGAGAGAAATTCGTGCCTTCGTGCCTTCTCATTACTCACATGAAAGTGAGTAATGAGAAGGCACGAAGAAAGGGGAAAGAAGGAATCAAGAAATGAGTGCAAAAAAAAGGTGAAACATAAAAAAAGAAACAATTGCTTAGAACATGTACACATACACAAAACCACGCTTTTCATTATGCGGATTGAACGTTCTCTTTTTTGCAACATAGTTTTTCTTATTAGTCCGCTCCATTTCTTTTGGTTTCGAGATACAGGAGGTATTTTATATTTACGTGACATCATCCCCAAGGTGCGGCAATCGCCATATCCGTAGTCGCGTGTGAGGTCGACATTGTGGGACCGCAACTAAGGTACTTGGCCACTCGTGTTGTACTGATATCTTTTCTCGTCTTTTCATGTGACATCACATAGTTATACCCGGGATCGCTGAACTATTCCGGCTATGGTGGCCAGATGTCGGTTTAGATGTCGGCGCACACACGCGCAGTCTGGCAATGCGGCGAATATCAGAGAATACCTCCTGTAGAGTGACAGAGAGACATATAGCTTAAAGTCACTTTGCCACATACAGCCGTGACAATTTCTGTCGAAGTCCAACTGCCAACTAAAGTGATAAGTGGCCTCCAAGGCATAAATCTTGGTGGGGAATGGTGGCGCTTCCCCCAACTGTAGGGACACGAGGGCGTGGAGGTGGAATGAAAAGAAATGGGCCGAGGTTGGCCAGAGGGACGTATTTATAGCCGGATTCTGGTCACCGGGGTGAAAGGGGAGAGACAAAGAAAGGGTTAAGAATGATGGTCGAGGGAGGACGTAATTACAGTGGGCTATAAGAAAATAGGCGCAGTAGCGTGCGTGCGATTTGTAGTGGGCTACCAGCTTTCAACCATGGCGCCGTTATGATAATCACATATTCTGACGCCCGTTGGCCATGAACGCTTGTACCACGCATTATTACTGCAATATTTCATGTTGCATTGTGAAGCATGTATACATGTAGCACACGTATGTTTGTCAAAACAGCGAAAGCTGCTGCAGAGAAAGCAGAGAAAGTTCTTTTCGCTGTTCCCACAAGTAGAGGCGTGGCCGTGTGGTTGAACATCCGCTTGCCAAGCAAACAACCCTGGTTCGGTCCCCACTGTGCTCCAAGATTTTTTATAATTTATTTATTTATTTGCATTTTTCTCACTTTTTTGGTCACGCATAAGATGATGATTTCTTGCTCACAGTCAACGACGCCGACGCCGGAATTTCTGCAAAGCAAACTCTTTAACGCTATCGCATCAGAACTGAACAAGACCCATAAAACAAATTAAGTATTCTTCGCACGGCTTGTCTTGAATCTGAGCACCCACATCACAATCATAAGCTGCTCGACGATGGGGCGGTGCACGCAGGTTTACAGGACGTGAATATATCTGAATCAATCGAAAGCGTTGTACCCGCGATCAGAAACGAATGTAAGAAGAGAATACTTGAAAATTGCAAATGACGAAGACCAGACACATGCAACAGAACTGGGGTGCTTTACTCGTACCTGGCGTTAGTTTGAAATGAACATTATGATGTAACCGCGCATCAAGCTCTCACATCATCCCACTAGATATTGCGCGGGTCAATTTACAAACATGCAATTTGAAAAGAAATATCTAGAATATCAACGTGATTGTATTCTTTTATTTCACAACGTTTTTTTTAACAGAAGGCAGTTCAAACACAGAAGGATAAATCGTTAAGGCTTACCTTATGAAGAAAGCAAGGGACAAGTTTGTCAGCTACCCATCTTTATTGTTAAAACAAAATGAAGTGGGTTCTTTTTTTCTAAGCAACATTCATACACCGCAGATTTGTTTTGAAATTTCATGTTCGAAGAGTGCCCCACGCATCTCTTGCGAGATGATGTGCGCACATGCATGAGCCTGAGGCACGGAAATACATCATGACGCTCGTTTTAAATAAACGCCTGTTGCAAGTGAAGCAGCAGCCCTGTCTAATGTTTCGTCTTCATTGTGAACTTTTCATGTTTCTTCAAATGACGGGGACATCGCCCAAACCAAAGTATTGTTGATGAGTTATTACAGCAAATCGGGTAAGTTGGAACATATTCATGGCGGTCAACGCATGTGTCATGTACGTTCTTGTATTTCGTGTTCTTTTTCGAGCTGACCGTCATGAGTACTGTTTCTAAGAAGGGCTAGCCGGGAGTAATAATTCTCTCTAGACTAGTAAAACCATTGTTTGTACTTGTGTTAATAGACACAGCCGCAGGCATCCACAGGGTTACATATACTTGGGGTGGGGTGGGGGCAAAGTAACATTGCAGCACTCCCCCCCTTCACCCTCTCCGTCGGACATGTCGAAAGATGCTTTTGGATAAAAAAACAACTAAATAAAGGAAATGATCACATGCTTCTCTCAACGGTCTGGCTTTGGTTCCTGGCTTTTCTAAAGTAAGCTTGGGAAGTAATAAGTTCTTGGAATGCAACGATAGAGGTCTTCGGTTACCATTATCACCGAAAATATGCATGGAAACAACTGAGTGCCCCCCCCCCCTCCCGCCTGCCCCTTCTTCCTCCCTCATGAGCATGCAACTGGGCACAGCCGCATATCTATTGAAAATCAGGTCCCTCAGTAAGCTACCCTCCTTTCGTTGGAATCAATTTTTAAACACAGTGGTTGAACCATTTTTATATTAAATATGGGTAGCTCTGCCTGACCATGTTATGCGTGATAGCTTATAAGATGGAAGCATTGTTGCGGAAGTCCTAAGTTGTCGAAAGAACATGTCGAATACCCCCACCCCCCCCCCCCCTCCTCTTCGGCAGGACACACTGAATTTAGTTTTTCGGCCTGTTCTAAAGCACGCGAACAGCACGCACTCTTCAGTTCGTTTGATTACAGTCCCATATTGTTGGGAAAGTCAGATTCTTAACACAATTTTTTTTAAATGTAAGGGCCTTTAAACTTCCGATGCCGTGTGCATACAGTGCCACAGCTCTCCGTTCACTCTGCGCTTAATTCAAGCACTATAAGCGAGAGGATTACGATAGAGGAAAAATGATGATGATGATAATGATGATGATGATGATGATGATGATGATGATGAAAACTCTATTGAGGTCCAGAGAAGACGCAGGGGAGACCCCGCGCCACCCGGCTAGTTCCACGTAGGGACCGCCAAGCCAAGCTTGGTGGCCAGGGTGTGATCGCAGAGTTCGGGGCCGCGTAAGAGCGCGGCCCACCTGTCTTCGCTGAATGCGGAGTCGCTAGCTTCACATTGCCACAACGGTTTCATCTGTATAGTTCGAGAATACCTCTTAAGAGCGCCTAATCGTGGGTTTACGTTGACAGGCTCATTCCACAAGTTTAATCCAGGAGAACATCGGCGGCATGGTTGCAAGTATCGCACAGCCCGAGAATGCCGTCAGTGTAGTTCCTGTCCTACACGTAAAGGTTCGTGAGGACTTGTCGATGAAGGGAAGAGCATCGTACCGGGCGGTCAGCCAGCGTGTTCCGTTGAGATAGCGGGCGCGCATAAGGCGTTGCCAGACAGACAAAAGAAGCTCCCGAATTCCCCGAAGGCCGCAGACGATTGCCTGGAGATAATGATGGCTCTGTCGAGACCACCTACAGAAAACCTTTCATGGCACGTCGTTCCTCCGCTCGCTTCTCGCATTCTCGAACTGCAATGCGGGCACAGTTACACGAATGCGGAGTCCCGCAACTCTTGTCTTCAGGCTGAGAACCCATAAGTTTTCCCCGACTGTGTTTATAGCCAGGAACTTTATTGTGGCGTCGTGTCTCAAACGGAGTTGTATGTGAGTGGAACATAACAAACCGCACGTTAGCGGACGTGCCATCAAAGGCTTAACGCTCCGCTGCAGTGATGGCATTTGTGTACGTGGAGTCCGTTGCGTAGGCTCGTAGTGATCGTCACGAATTTGTTTCGTCAGAGACGAATGAATCGAATAGAGTATGGCTGCGATTCGCAAAGGGTGATTGCGTCCTTCTGGTGGGCGTCTAGCTCGGAAAGTGTATTGCTTGGGGAAAAGAGAGTGAAGTTGGCATTGTGCGGGAGCCGTGTAGAAACGTAAACGTTAGTGCGTCGTTTCGTGGGCGAGCGTTGACATCGTCTGAGCCATCATCGCAGCGCTGCGCGTGCATTTTGCGTCGAGATGTGTGCGCAGCGGCTCAAGCAGATTTGCGGGCCAAGCATTCCGCAATGGCTGTATGGCGGCGACTTTCTGCTGGGGTCCGCCAAAAAGACGCAGTATAATCCAGCATGCGAGCCGTCACCTGTGGCGCGTGGTGCGTCGCACTCGAAGATAATGTTTCTAACAGTACCGACGAAGCGTTGCTCCTGTACAAGGAACAATAAAGACATCTATACAGTGCATTATTTAGTTTTTTTTTTGCTTCATGAAAATCGTTTAGTGGTGTTGCGCAAGTCGTCACGTCAAATAATGGGAGCGCGAATAAACTTACCTGTAGTTTACGGACGTATATACAAAGAAGCGACCTTTGAATGGCCGTTGCCACATCTTTGCCACATCTTCAGAAATTTGGCTATCGTGTCTGACAATTTCTTAATCACTCGGAACCGACCTTAAAGCGTGATGAACATTTAACATGGCCTCCGCGACTTGGCGGCTGCTTCAGTCAGCCGTGAAGAAACACTGTGCTGAAGAAGTTCACAAAATTTTCAGGGTTGACGAACGCATGGCCCACGAACCGCATGCCACCCGTCGACCTTTCGCTTGCGGCTCAAGGCGAGCATAATGAACCCCATATTTTTCTAATGACCTTGCGACTGTTTGTGACATTATTATATGGTGCCCACATTATTTTGTCGCCTATCGTAATTAATAACGTTTTGTACGGGTAACCCACACAAAGTCATAGGTCTTATACGTTTTTTTCGTAAAGTACCTAATGCGGTCACCTTGTCAGTAACCTAACCACCAAAAAAAAGCTCCATACTTCTGCATAGGCGTTCAGATTTCGGACATTGGGAAGGTCGGTATTGATATATTTCTGGAGTCCTTACTCACGTATGACAACTGACCCAATACATGACACGTGGGAAAGCCTTTGGATTTTCAACGTCAGCTAACGCTTTGTTCAAACCCCCTCCCCGAGATATGACATATGCGTAACGCCTATAAAATTGCAACATCAGCTGACATTTTTTTCAGCCCCCCCCACCCTATCCGAAATATGAAAAATGTGAGAAAGGTCTTCGAAACGGCGACGTTAGCTGACGTTTTGTTCAGCCCCCCCTCCCCCCTCCCGCCTCCACTTATCGAATATGACAATGCGACATTAGCTGACATTTTGTTTACCACACCCCGGAGTGGAGTGAACGAAATGTCAGCTAACGATGCTACCTCAAAAGGTTTCCTGGTATTTCATATCTCGGGGGGAAAGGGGGGGGGGGGACGTTGAACAAAATCACGAAGTGTCCCTGACCCTTCGCGAAACTGAATTTTCTGACATCAGCCCGGTGGCTGACGGGATTTCGAGACCCCTGTCATATGCACCGGCGTTAGAAAAAAATGTAAGTGAAAGCCACGAAAGCCATCTTCTATGAACAGCGAAGCTGTTTCGGCTCGCCGTAGTTTGCGAGGTGTCCGCACCCGAAAACTTCTCAAGATGGTATAATGCGCCACAAGAATCGGGCAAGTCGCACTACCATGTATACGGTAAGTGCGAGTGTGAAACAAAAACGAACACGTGAAAAACAGAGAGCGTAAGAAGAGAGAAAGAAAGTGATGAAAAGAAAGTGGAAGAAAAATTTAGAAAGGAATAAAGGGAATAAAGACATAAGATGATAGCGAGAAAAAATATATATAGAGAAAGAAACAAAAAGAAACAGGCACAAAAAAGAGATATGGAAAACCGAGAGCAGTACAAAAAACAGAAATAAAACAGAAAGAGCGAGAAAGAGGATAGAGAACGTAAAAAGTAGAAACACAAGGATGACCATCCAGTAGCACGCTTTCTTCAAGTTGGCAGCCCTATAGTGTGAAGCTGCCATAATATTTTTTTTCCGTTATGTATACTGATCCTCCTCCATACCCTTCCGAAAGGCGTCTGTACCTCACTTGGTTTTGCACTGCTTTCGTGATCAGCGCACCAATGACCAAGATACGGTGTCGTGGGACGACGTCATCGCAACGTGGCAAATTCTGGTGAATATAATACGTCGTCTGTGACGTCATCACTCGGTGATTTCTCGCAGCACTCTTGCTGACACCGCCGACGCGATTTTCGCGTTTGATGAGGAATCCGAGGCCTTCGCTTAAATAATATACTAGCATCGTTTGTTCGTTGAAGAAGACGCTCAAAGATTATGAACGTGTGCCCGTATACGAGGTTCATTCCGCGCTTAGATTCGGCGCGCTCTTTGTTCACTACCTCGGCCGTGTGAGGAACAGTGGGGGTGGAAGCACACACGGCATGCGCCCTCTCCATCCACTCCTGTGCAGCACGTTTCGCGCAAAGCTCGCCAAAATCGCGTACAAAAGGCCCCTCGATTGGTTGCAAGCAGGCGCTTTCACGATGACGCCATAGGCATTAATCATCGCCATTTGATGCTCGGAGTTGCGCACGCCTCCTCTTTGTTCTTTACTTTTCCCCGCACAACGTGCTCAGTTCGCGTCCCCGTTGAAGCGACGAATGATCCTAATGGAGCCTTCCCTGTATGGTAAGGAACACGCTTCACACGTGTACAAGCTATGCTACAGTTTGTTTACGCTGTGGACGGAGATGAAGGGACATATTTTATGCGTATACACCCGTTGCGTCGCATACACGCTGCGCTTGACGCTGCAAGGTGCGACGTGGGTGGAACACTGGCCAAGCCGATGTGGCCATTCATGGTGTCACGCGGAATCGACCCCTTGTTGCAGCGCCCTGGTTGACAGATGTGTCGAAGTGCGGCGAATCACTTGCGGAGGCACGCCCATTCTTGTGTACAGAAAAGGCTGCATAGTGCTTTTGGTTCAACGAACCCTGTACACAGTTTTTGGCGACCCGTATGCTCCAAGAGTACGCAGAAAAAAAAATAGTACAATGTGAATGAATAAGCGAAAAGTTTCTATTTTGGGCACTGAGAATGTTTTCAAGGGATAAAGCTGCATGATTCTTCGGTGCTTAATGCCGCGGCCGTTGACAGAACGTTTTTCTGGTAGCGGGTGTGGGGAGGAAAACGTTCCGAATCTGTGCCGTGTACGAAGCCGAGAGCTGGGCGAAAACTGTTGTTCACAAAAGCCAGACGAAGTCGGGAAGAGAGATACTGATGAGGGCGGATATAACACCGCAACCCCAAAACTTGGACGAGGAGCTGGTGGACGTACCAGACCCAGTCCGACGACATATTTCGATCGCCCCTATCCCCAGGAACATGACCAAGGAGCGGCATCACGAAAGGCGAGAGGAGCGTGTAAAATGGATCAGAAAATTAGTTAGAGGCAATGAGAACGTGCTATACGTTGACGCGTCCAGGTATAACTGGAAGCGCTGCGTCGTCACCATGGTAAGCAGTGACACGAGAAGCATGGCGTCCAGCGCATCACTGTGCACTACATCGATCACCAAGGCCGAGTGTTTCGCCATCGCATTGACGATTAAATGTCGAGAGCGCAGCGACGGCCAGACGCACATCACCATACTCTCAGATTCGCAAGAGGCGTGCCGGCTTTTCACGAAAGGCCGCCTCCCATTAAACATTTGCAAATTTTTAGGCGGCGAAGTGAGCAACACTTACAGGTTGGTCTGGTGCCCTGGACATGCAGGCCTAGAGGGTAACGAGAGGGCGGACGCTCTAGCTCGAGCGCTCACGAACCGAGCGGAGCAGCAGCCTTTCTCGCTGTTACCACCACCCAGCAACGACGGCTTTCGCGAGGAGGAGGAAAACGACCCGGCTCGGATGGCTCCGCGAGAGCTTCTTGCTCACCAGCGATACACGCGGCAGAAATATGGCACCCCCCACAAATCTCTTAAAGGGGAAGACGCCATAGACCTCCGTAAAATTCAAACGGGAGTTTATCCAAATTTATTACGACTGCACAAAATTCATCCAACTTTGTATGGGCGCGATTGTCCGTGGTGTCGCGACTCGCCACCGACCCTTTACCATATCTCGTGGAGTTGTGCTAAACGGCCAAATGAACTTGATCGCTTACAGCGTATGTATAGAATAGAAAACTCTTTGGAGCAATGGGAGGCACTCCTCGCTAGCTCGGACCCGGAGGTGCAACTAGCACTCCTGGACCACGTCCGGCAGGCGGCGCAAGCCAGTGGAGCCTTGCACATGGGGCCCCACCCTTCTAGCTCCTAAACCCCTTCTTTTTCAACCCAATAAAGTTATTTCTCTCTCTCTGTCGTTCACAAACAAGACTCTCGTACGGGAACCAGGACGTCTTCATTTTATGTTGCTTTTACTTGTGGTTGGTGCTTAACTTATTTGTTTTTACCTCTTTTAGATATGTTCGTAACTTGTGTTTGTATACAAGTGCGCGCATGTATACATACACGACGTCAAACATTTGCGAAGAGAGGGGGGGGGGCTGTAAACTGTTCAAACAACCATACTGGTTAGGCTAACGTTTAATGGGTACTGAATAAACAAAGAAAAGAAATTGACGAAAACATCGAAGTTTTACTGTGAAGACGCGACTATTCCGATAAACAGAGCTCATTTTGAGTATTTTTTGAACATTCGGCTCTATTTTTGTTGAATTATCAGCGCGTGGCGGCTGCACATCTGCAGTGCGTATAGTGATGTCATATTGACGACGACACATACAGGGTTAAGTGTTTCTGCGCTCTGTTCCCTTTCACAAGGCACCGATTACAGTGTAGCGATGAGGAGGAGCACACAAATTTTGCTAAAAACGAACGAAAATAATCTCTTCTGTTGTGGGGGGCGACGACGGTTAGTCGGCCAGGAGCCCCTGATATTTCGCGGCTGCCTCAGCCCACCCCGTGATCCAGACCTGCTCGTCGCTTCCGGTGCCGTTCATAGTGGTTCAGCGAACCGTGGTGTGAGCTCATCGGGTTGAGATACGCGGGTGACAGCTGGCATTGTGAGCATGCCCGTTTACGCTGCATAAAACTTCACCATACGTCACCTCCCTTAGTTCTCGAAGCCACCACTAGACGTTGCAGTTAGTAAGAAACGCATTAAATTCGTTATTATATAGATGCGAAGCAGCTTATGGTCGAGCTCAACCCGGTGTGCCGCGTGATCATCCTTACGGCGCATGTGCGTACCCTCCTCCCTCTCTCACCTCGCAACACTGACGCCGGCAGCGTCTGCTAGCGAGTTTCTTGATCGAAAAAAAGAAATCACAGCATATCAACGAAGTGAATGATGATGAATCAGGCGAGGCTTCGGAAGGTTTCATCGGTAAACTTTGTGTCGCCTGCCTGCCTGCCTGCCTGCCTGCTTGCTTGCCTGCCTGCCTGCCTGCCTGCCTGCCTGCCTGCCTGGTCTGTCTGTCTGTCTGTCTGTCTGTCTGTCTGTCTGTCTGTCTGTCTGTTACTCCTTTTGTTAGCGGAGTATGTACCCCATATGTTAGTACAATCAAAGCCGACTATATCAAACTCGCGTAATATTTTGGAATGCTACAATGGTTGAACGTCAACGTATAGAATAGCTAACAGACATTGAATAAAAATTGCTGGAACGCTTGATTTATTGAACACCGGGCAGCGTGAATTACCCCAAGAAGTTTGCTTTCCCTCACAAAAGGTTAGCCCTTTATTAACGTAAAGGGACTTTTCCGCATTCACTTGGCATGCGCTGTGATTACCAGGGTGCCGGGCAGGGCGGGTAGAAAGGAAACTGTCGCTTACCATTGCATGCTTTCTCCCATGATTTACTGTCGTGTGTGTTGACCGTTTCACTTCTCATCTTTATTTGTTAAACGCGATGGCTGCCTTTAACGAAAGAACATGGCTGTTCTAGGCAAAGCCGTCGCTAAACAACACTCTAACGTATGAAAATTAAGGCTGACATAGATTACCAAAGAGTACGCTGAGAATGATACTGGAAAACAACGTTAGAGCCAAGGCAGACTACAGGCTCCTGGCGTACGACGAGCACGCGCAGAATTGCTGATTACATCAATACCGTATTTTCTCGCCTCAACCTGCGTCTGTATATAACCCGAATCCCCAAATGCAAATCAGTGAAAAAAAAAAGTCTCACGTGTTATTGTAGGTTGCTTTTCTTGCATTATCGCTAACCAGTGACATGAAATCAACTTGGGCACCGAGGTTGTAATTGGAAGTACAGTAAATTCTCTGAAAGTTAAATATCAGATTACACAATATATTAATCTAGTTTCTGTTCTTCTGTTAGTTCAATATATGCGCATTCTACTATACCTGCAAAATTCAGTGGTTGTATTATTCAGGAAAAACGACTAGTTGTCGATCATAAATTTGAATGCCTACCTTATCCTCTCTTCGGTGCATGTCCTCTAAGTGTAGTCTCTCTCGTTAGTAATTGACCTAGATACACGCATTTTAACATATTGTTACGGTGCATCATCCACAGGAGCAAGCGTGGCACTTAGCGAAGATGAAGAAGACGCCTGTGCGTTAGGCGCTTGCGCGAGAAGCAACTCAGACATCTTGTTCGGCTGCCGATTCTCGGTGACGCTGTCTTGTAAGCCAAGACCTCGCCCCGTCACAATATTCTAGAGCGTTTTAACCAATTGTGAACTCTCTTTATTTGGGACAGATGTCATCTCTTTGTGCCCCGTTATGTTGAACCCTACTTTACCACATCCTCGGCTCGTGTCTTCAATAGATTCCTTGCATACAGAACCTCCTGTCTTGTATATACCTATGGTTCAAGCTATAGTTACTGAATAACGTTCATAAACAAGTTATATATCATAGCTATAGTTTTACCTATAGTACCCATCTTTTTATACCTATGTTAGAGCTCTATGATTCGATCATATGCGAAATATGCCTAATAAGCAGAATTCATTGTAAAACGCTGATAGTCATCACCGCTGATCTTGGTGTAGATTTGAGCCCGTATAAAAAAAAAGACCGTTCGCCAGAAATTAGTGTTATACAATATTTCAGCTAGTCATGATACGGGAGACATCATTAGCAAATCCAGACGCACAGCAGGAAAATGCTTTTACGAGATATAACTTCTGTGAATTTGGCCCCTCATCTGTGCCCCTCACAGAGCCCCTCATCAAGAGATAAGGGGCCGTGTGTCAACGCGACATGGCATTTGCCCGCGGAACACTTCCTTTTTTTTTTACCTAAACAGAGTGTAAGCCGCGTACTGGTGCCTTAGTTTTGTTCTCAGACTATTCCTGCAAAAAGGTCGTACACGATCATTCTGTAAGCAGCGGCGAAGTCTAGCACTTGTTACTGCGTTCTGAGAGAATCTCGCGTACTGCGTCTTCTCTGCGCACTGAGCCCGTTTTTAGCGCCTAGCAGATTGGCTTCGTTACACGCATGGGCGTACGTAGACCGAACGAATGATGAGCACTTTCAACATAAAGAAAAAACCGCGAAATTCTTCACCATCGGAGTACATCTGCACGCGATATTCTCACGGAACGTGCGACGAACGCGAGATATACTGTAACGATTCTGTTCCATCTATTTATTCCCAGCCTTCCAAGAGGCCTGACGCTGCCTTTCTTCCAATAAAGGCAGCATTCAGTGCTCGATGAATAAGTCAACCGCAATAATACGAGCCCACGGCTTTCGACACATATACGTGCTGTTTCTAAGCTTCGAAACGCGCTGAAAAATTTCTCCCTCGCTGGCATTCGACAAAGGCAGCTTTTTCACAGCGCTTTCCGCTGTTTTTTTCTATAAAACTCACATGTGTGAGAATGAAGCTTATGTCAAGCGCCGATTTCATCACGCTTAAAGGCAGCAATAAAGAAAGGAATGATAGATAAAACAAAAATAATGCATATTTGTCAGTATCTAAGTCAAAAAACAAACGTCAACATTTCTATATACATATATTTTTTTCTAGTGCCGGGAACAGAAAGCTTGTCGTAGCGAAGTAAGTTAGAGACACTTCCGTTACTTTTCTACCGTATAATGGTATACCTACCGTCTACTGGCATACCGTTAGCTTTACGTAAGAAGGGAGCCAGAGCTCCCTTATATACGTGGTCGTTGCGTCCTAATGCGGTCGCAAGACTGACCCATTGGCGACCGTATGTCCTCGTTCTACTCGTGCGTAACATGTGTTGTTCTCCTGGGTTTTCCAGCTCTGTATAGGGCTGCGTATCGAATGAACGCCATTAAAAGACGAGACAAGACAAGTCTCGGGAAAGGAAATCTCGCCTTAGAAGTACGCGGCATGCCCACACGCACGGCTTACTTCACCGTTATTTCTCTGGGCGTCCGTGTTTTGCCTGCCGTGTCGGTATGTTTACTCCGCCCGCGCTGCGTGTGGTAACAAGAGCGACAAATCAATGGCGGCGAAGTGGGGCCCGGAACAAGACGACATGGTCCCATGTTGGTTACATTGTGTATGTGGTTAATTGGAGAGGAAGGCGCCGTAAACACCCAACAAGAAGTGTAGACATTATATATGTATAAAAACTTAACACGAAAAGCGGCCGAGTCACTATTTCTTTTACGTTTTAATGCGTTTGACTGACATGAACGATATGTGTGGTTTAACGACCCAAAACCAGCATATGATTATAAGAGGCGCCATAGTGGAGGGCTAAGGAATTATCGACCACCTGGGGTTCTTTAACGAGCACCCAATTGTGATCACACGGGCCTATACAGCATTTTCACGTTCATCGAAAATGTAGCTGTTGCAGCCGGGATCAGATCCCGCGATCTGCGCGTCAGCAGCCGTGTACCTTAGCCACTAGTCAACCGCGGCGGGGCTTAATGTGTGCACGCCCGTAGCGGAGCGTAAGATGTTCAGACTCGTTATGTACTGCCCCTCGGAAAGAAAACGTTAATTTGCGGACTCGACCCGAATAGACACACTCACACGTCTTCAGTGCTTTCGTACTCGGCTGTACAAGGAAAAATCGTAATGGTAGAAAATCTACAAAGCTCGAAATGTCGGTCTGAACACATCGTGGGTCAAACGTGCGTGGATACGTGCGTGTGTTTGGGGGGGGGGGGGGGGGAGGACAGGGATTATTTGCGAACTTTACCTTTACACATGCATCCACACACACACACACGCACAAGCACGCACTGTAGCTCACTCACTCACTCACTCACTCACTCACTCACTCACTCACTCACTCGTTAGCTTGCGGGTACTCTAGGGTTTAATTATCGCACACACACGCATGCACGCAGACACATAAAGACGAAAAACTGGCCACATTACGTTTAAACCAAGAATATCCAGCTGGTACATAATCGACACATAAAAATTAATCGTTTCTCAAAAAAAAAAATGGCAGCATATCCACGGGGTGAATGATGGAGAGTGGGGCGAAGCATCCGTCCGTCCATTCGTTCTTGTTTCCGTCCGTTCATGCGTCCGTCTGTGTGACCGTCCGTACATCCATCCGCCCGTCTGTGCGTGCGTCTGTTCGTGCGTCCGCACGTCCATCCATGCGTCCGTCCCAGCGTTCGTCCATGCATCCGCCTCTGCGTCCGACCATGCGTCCAACCGTCCGTGCAGCCATACATGCGTCCGTTCATGCATCTGTCTGTGTGTCCGTTTGTCCACCTAGTCAACACTCCAAGTACCACCATCTCGCATCTTTTCATCATATATTCCGCATATAGAAGCACCGCCATCCAGCGGACATTCTAAGGACTAAACGAGAGGTGGCACACGCACACTTTCTTACGGCTTGCGCTTCGTGTCTACTTCCCACCTTTAACCACCTCGAGTATATACTAGTTCACTGTATTCATGGCACTGCGGCCCAACACTCGCTAAACCTTTCTAAAACCAGTGAGCATAACTTAGCAACCCTTTCTTGTCAGATATTCCTCAATGTACATTTCAATGGCTGCTAGTGGGGAATGAGAGAGTTAACGCGCACGCTGAGAATTTTTTATTGTTCAACAACGCACAGGAGAAATCTCCCACCAGCACCACCTTGCAGGCCAAAGCGTAAGACATGTTACGTAGTACGACAAGGGACGAACGGGTGCCGCTTCAAAAAACTTCGCCCTAAAAAAGAAACGCGTAGAAAACATGTTTTGCTCTGTTCTTAATGATGTTCGGTTCATTTTTTTAAAAGAATTCGTTTCTAAGGCGTGTCTTTCGTTAATAATTACTGCAAAGCCGCTTTTTTTTTTACTTTCAGACGCGGCTAATTCTTGTTCATATCTTTTTGTGTTCCTCTCAAAGCACTACAGTAGCTCACGGGTCATTGACTCGCTCCCTCGCTTTTTCAGCGTGTTAACACTCGATTATAACACAAAGTACGCGGCCGAGGACTCAAGCCCTGAGGCGCGCAGGCCGGCATTAAGATACGCCGGGAGACATTAAAAAGATTACGCAGAAAAAACGGTTCATAAACGAAGAAATGCTCGCAGAAAGTGTTCTATGTGAGGCATGCCCAATTCATTCGATATGCGTCGGGGGCATCGTTAGGATTAAATGACCGTCGAAATCGCGAGAAGCGCAAACGATGTGACGGGTGAAAGCACGCCCTTCTACGCTGTTGGGCAGCGCTGTTGACTGTGCTAGAAGATAATACAACTAGAACTTTGATTCCGTTGACCGAGACTGCGATATATAGGTACATATAGTGCGGGGGCGACTACGTTATCGAAATACCAGTGGCGTTTGTCCTTACCTCTTTTTTCGTCATCGGCACTGGAGTCTGTAATGTAAGGCTTGTTTCTCGTTAGGGCAATCACTGGCTTCGCCATCTGCGTAGGTGTCCTACGAAATTTGTGCCACAATATGTCTTTTTGAATCTCTCTCCGAGGAACCGGCCATTCACGATCAGTTGTGTTGGCTGTGAAGCAGCGTAGGCGTGTACGCTTTTTCTTTTAGGCCGGAAAACGATGTCCCATGTCGGAAATTCAGTGAGCTGTGTGCAGTGGTGAACTTTGTATGAAGAAAACTAGTTGTTATCAGTAAAAAGTCTTTAATATATTGCAAATGAAGTGAAGGCTCGCGCTACGAAGACCACCTATGGGTGAGTGGGATGCGCTTACGAGGTCAATTTTATCGGTGTCTGCACACACGCGAAGCAACACAGACTTGTATCATTTCGCTTCACGCTTCATCGCGCAGCAACCATAGATTGTTTCTTTCAGCTTTTGTTCAGTAGTTCCTCCCATTGAATAAAGCAGACGAGTTCGATGCTTTATTACCAAGCAGCAGGGGAAAGTTAGTCTATACATAGGTTGCAACGTATTAACATCATTACAATTGAGATATGTGTCGTTTTCTTTTTTTTTTATAAAAGAGCCAAATACAGAAACCGAAACTGTGCCCAACTCCACGGGAACGTGAGGCGCGCCTAACAAATCACAGCATATCCACGGAGAAAATTATGATCAGTGGGGCGAAGCGTCCATCTGCCCATTCGTCCGTCCATCCATGCCTCTTTCCATGTGTTCATTCATCCGTGCTTCCGGATGGACGGATGCACTGACGGTCAGGGCGGAAGCATGGACGGAACGATGGACGCATAAGCGGAAGCAAGAACGCACGCACAGATGGACGCACGTACGGACGGACAGACAGACGGTTGGACACACGGACGAACGGACAGCAGCACGGATGGATGGACGGAATCACGGAAGGACAGACAGATGGATAGACAGAAGTACGAACGCACGGACAGACGCGTGGAAGAACGGACAGACGGCCGGAAGCACGGCCGGAAGCACGGCCGGAAGCACGGCCGGACGGACGGACGAAAGCATATACGAACGGACAGAAGCACGGATGGACGGAATCACGGACGAGTGAATGGACGGAATCACGGACGAGTGAATGGACGGGCGAACGGACGTATGCACGGAAGGTTCGACACAGAGATGGACAGACGGACGCTTCGCCCCACTAATTATCATTCACTCCGTGGATATGCTGTGAAAACCACTAACGCCATTTAGCTATAATATTCCCAAGGACATATAAATACAACACCATCAATTAAGTATATCATAAATTAAAAGTGGCAACATACTGCATACAGAGGAGAAAATGACTCATGGCCCAAGGAGCTTCGCCCACAAAAAACATAGGGCAAGCACTCCGTACAGATGGTTAATTAGCGAAGCCGAAACGTGCGGCCATGGTGTCAAGAAATGGGTTAATACCGAGGGTGTATTGAAGCCCTTCGCAAGTGCTGGTGTGGTTCGAACGATGAAATCAGGCAGTCTTTGAGGATGACGTCGAAAAGCTCGTGGACGAATATCGCACACGCCACAGTAAAGGACGACGCGGTCGACGAACGACATCTCCTGCCCGAACCAGCGTTGCGTGTCGTTGCCGTGAAGCCTGGCACGTTCGAGCGGCTAAATTTACTGGTACCAGTAAACTTCGGAGGCCGACAAAGTTAAAAATGCCACTGGCTTGCCGAGTTGTCTCTCTAATGCGAACACCCCCTTCTTGCGTTCAATGGACCGTCCGACCGTGTTTCGGACTCCACGCATGAGCGCAATATCTCGGTGAAACACTCAGACGTGCGCAGGGTTCCCGTTCAGGGGGGACGGGGGGTTTGTAACAGCTTTCCTCCCTATGAAGTCAATGTATAAAGTAGATTTTGCCCCCTCCCCTATTAGGTGACCAGTGGGGCCGCTGCCCCCCTTGTCTCCCTTGTGCGCACCCTTTTTCCAGTGAAGGGTTGCAAACCAGAAGTCCGTCTGACCTAACCTCTCTGCTTTCTTTGCATCGCTCTCTCTCTCTCCCACAAATTTAGGTAGTTGTTGACCTCACGCGAGTAATGCATGATGCATCACTCACATGATGCATCAGTGGTACGAAATGTGACGATATTTTTGCGACATGTAATTAGACCACCCTCATGGCCATGTACACGAGTTAGCCGATTCCACGCCTTGACGGTCCCATGCTAGACGACTTGAATGGTCTGATGTCAGATTTTAGGTCACATGGACTGAAATGTGTGTATCTGAAAGCCAGGTCTTTTCGGAATAAAATATTTACTGTAGAAGAATTTTTCAGCCCCGCCGTGGTGGTTTAGTGGCTAAGGTACTCTGCTGCTGACCCGCTGGTCGCGGGATTCCATCCGGGCTGTGGCGGCTGCATTTTTGATGGAGGCGAAAATGCTGTAGGCCCGTGTGCTCAGACTTGGGTACACGTCAAAGAACTCCAAGTGGTCAAAATTTCTGGAACTCTCCGCTACGACGTCTCTCATAATCATATGGGGGTTTTGGGACGTTAATTCCCCACATATCATCAGAAGACTTTTTGAGACAATCTTATTTTCATTCATCGGTTATCATGCTCAGTGAAACACGGAGCACAAACGAGTGTGACGCCTTCAGAATGAAAGGCTATACGTTTAAATATAAACGCTTGCATTTCCGATGGAGGTGGAAATGTTGTAGGCCCGTGTACTCAGATTTGGGTGCACGTTAAAGAACCCCAGGTGGTCAAAATTTCCGGAGCCCTCCACTACGGCGTCTCTCATAATCAAATGGTGATTTTGGGACGTTAAACCCCACAAATCGGATAAATATAAACGCTTTGTTTCTTTCTGGCTGGCTTTTGACTTGCCACTGCCTGGATGGTTCCTGCCCGGCTTTGACCCTCGCCACATGGTACCCAGAAGACAGGAGGGGCCTTCGGTCTCTTGGGTTTCCAACTTTCCAACCAGAACGTTAAAAATACATGTGGTACAATTGAGAACAAGGCTAGAACTTCGGGCGTTCGTTGTATACAATTGCTCATCAACCCCCCCCCCCCTTTTTTTTTTCCCGCTACGTTGGTGTGGCATATAGGAAACCCCTCTCTTGTGGCAGATTTCATGTAGGCTAGTCAGGTAAATGCAATATTGAAAGACTACGACAGTAAAAAACTGCCTTAAAAGGAACGCTGACGTTACACCTCGTGACAAATTGTAGGGATTATGGATGAAGACCGTTCTTCGATACCCCTGTTATCCTGCACAAACATAGAAATAAAAGAGCGCAGGTACTCGCGGGAGCGTATTCCATTCAAGATGCCGTAGAAGATTGCATATCTGAAGCGCTGGTTTGCCTTTTAGATTGTGAACTACGTGAGTTGTATGAGTTCTTTGATAACAGGTAATCTCTGCGAATGCGTTTTGGGTTTTCAAGATGGTTGAAATCTCCTTCAATGAACTTCAGTTGTTAGACAGCGTTTGTTCGTATCTCTTCTTTATGCTCCGTTTCATTCACGCTGAAAAAATTTTCAAGAATGCAGAAGTATCGCTATTCGCTGGGGCCAGAGGCTGGTCCGTGTCGCTGGAGGGCAAGTATAACACGCGCGCCGTAGCGCTTCGCGGTTCCCACTGTTTTGCCAGCGTCACTGCTGCCAGAACTAGAGTCAATGGTGACGTACAGCTCTATACGATTGACGTCATACGTGACATAAATGTTCGATTCACGCGACCGTTTCACATGTGACGAGGATCGGAAGCTTTGCTGCTGTGCTTTTTAGCACACGGAAGCGCGCGCGGCAGGCGCCAATATGGGGCACAGGCAGTGACGGTTCCGTGATAACGAGCCATAAGCCCTCGTACGCCTATAATCAGCCTGACATCCGTTCAATGAAGAGTCTCTCCCTTATAACTGAAGTATGCTAGCCGTAAGTTAGTTCCTTTCACTGCCTATTCTTATTGAGAATGTGTTTAGTGAAAGGCGTTTGTGTCGTCCTGATCTGTTCGTTTTTGTCCGCCTTTTGACGTTTACGTTCTTTTGTCATAGATTTGTTTTCATTTTGACATGGTTATGAGTGTGGCTTTATGTTTTCGGAAGTGACGAAACAATTTAAAACGAAAAAAAAAAAGACCGGAAGGATGAAACAGACTGTACAGGAAGCCTTCATTATAGACAGCTTGCAAGCGTACGCAGCGACAGCTTTGAAACACGGCACATTGGGAGGCTGAGAAGGGTTATTGTAGTCTTAGCTTTTCGCAGCAGTTTCGGTCAGCAGTGTCAGGTTTCCATTTATGCGCGGGAAAATTATACGAAAGGGTAAGCCACTCCGTTGCGTTTACGTAGGCTCTGAACCCCGTTCTGCGGCACACAACAATAGGTGTCCGAATTGTGTCACGTGAAGCACCGTTTCTCACACTTCAATCTTTTTTATGGCATGAACGGGATTGGACTAGTATTTGTGCTTTCCGTTCTACTTTTTGTGTTGGTCACAAGGCACAATAATACAAAGTGCTGTCGATTTAGATGAGTTACTAAACCCTTGTGTTACTAAAGATTCTCCATCAGTTTTGCAAAATCTAGAACACACCGCACAGTCACAGCAAGAACTGGAGGAACGACATATATTGAGCTGGTTGTGAACTCTCTTGGGGTGGCTGTTGAAAGTGCACTTGCAAGGTACCCGCTACACCATAAATCAACATAATTTTGCGAAGTAGTGGAAGTACCCACCATATAACATCGCTCATAATTCGGCGAAGAACTGATGTGCCCACTACGCGTCTGCAGGCATATTCTCCATTTTAATGATGCTGTGGCTGTTGACTGTGACCAGTTACAATTAAGCCCTTTGTAATTAGACAAAACCCTTAATCCAACCACTTGCACAATTCGCATTGCGTGGTGCATGGTCTTATTTTTTACTGTTATACTATACGCCAAATTACTTTCCCTAACGTGAATCCTTGCCTGCCATCGGGTTCGAATCCCGGCTGCGGCGGCTGCATTTCCGATGGAGGCGGAAATGTTGTAGGCCCGTGTGCTCAGATTTGGGTGCACGTTAAAGAACCCCAGGTGGTCTAAATTTCCGGAGCCCTCCACTACGGCGTCTCTCATAATCATATAGTGGTTTTGGGACGTTAAACCCCACATATCAATCAATCCTTGCCTGCCATGACGCCAGTAAACGGTCTTTTAGCGGAAAAGTTTTAAACACCGGTTTGTACTTGAAGTCGAAGACTCCACTGCCTCGCCGAGGGCCCTGGTTCAAATCCCACCCTATCCTGTATTAACTTTCCAATTTCAGGCAATAACAGTTACGTAAAGCGGCGGCGGTGGACACCTATACCATGAAAATAGGCTGTCTGTTGTGATTCCATAATATCTTTGGCTGCAAAAAGCACCCGGGCGGTCGAAATGCGGGCAGTCACGTGATCAGTGCAGGCATGTCACGCATGACGTCGTACCACCGAACGAAAGAAAACGGTTAGGTTGCTCCGTCTCACTTTAGCGCCAACAACTGTGCAGTGCTTCTGCGCGGTTTTCACCATTGGGCCAACATACGTATCACCAGAAGCAGAGAGAGAGAGAGAGATAAAGATACAAGGAAAGGCAGGGAGAAGCAGAGTCGACAGTGACGTGGTGCTGTGCCAACGATGTCACACGTGGGGTTTGTTCTTAGGTCGCGTCATTCACCCATATGTGACAACAACCAAAGGTGTTTCCACTGCTGTGCTTTTGTTTTAAGGTACGGAAGTACGCTGCTTAAAGAAAAATTTCGATTTAGCACCTATCGAAGAGAGTGTAGGGATGTACTGCACGTTGTCAAAGGTCTCCGTTAAACTATCGTTTCTGTTCCCTTTTTCTGAGAACAAGCTCGCTGAGCATAACGTCGGTCGTGCGAGACTGGCGGTGTCACGAAAGTAAGCCACTTCGCGTTTTTTTTTTAAATTACCCAGCCGCGTAAGCATATCTCATTTTCGGTCGATCCACAAGCGCGTTCTACTGAACTGTCACATCCTGCCACAGCCAGCGATATATATAACGCAAGCGACTGTCATATGCATGGACCAGTTCTTCTTGCAAGTCGTACACCCATTCATGCACAAACGGAGCGCGAGAAATAGGCAAACCAGGTTTGCGAACGGTGGTAGCTAAAAAGAGAAGCTGTATAGGTCTTGCGTGAGCTTATTCTGAGACGATAACAAAGGAAACATCTTCCTACATCAATAACAAAAGAAATAAAGATGTATAAATTCTATGCTAGGGCTCTCAGTTGTCACGTTATATTCAAAATAAGGAAGTACAGACACATTCGGAACTTTTTAAAGTGGCACTGATCATTTCTAAACATAAAGCCTCTGTTATTTTAGGCTATATATGGATGAGTTCTATTTTTTGCAAACACGTCGTAACGATGCGTCCTCGAGCGCTGAGCATATGGACGTGTAATTGTTGGTGTCAGTCACACATCCTGTGAGAGTTAGCCGACGTACTCACGCAAATATATCCTCGTGCTCATCACACAGGGTTCGTATTTCATTGCGACGTAAGCTATAGAACGTTGAAATTTGCACTTGTTGGTTTGTTTCTCAGTCTATTCCTTCAAAACTCATGGTGGCTCTCGTAACCATTATCACCGTGGTCGTTTTGTGTCTTCTGCAAGTCTGCTTGTTGTCTCTTGATAGCGTGAAAGAAAGGTGAAGGATACTTTGGAGAGTAATAGGGCTTTTTTTCGTGCTGCAGACACGTTGCAGCAAACCGACCTATATCAAATGACATAATCGATAACAGAATTGTGTGATTGAGGAATTATGCGTTCTGCCCAACAAAGCAGCAAATTACGAAACCATATCTGTACACTAAATAGTCAAAGAAGTTATTTTAAAGCACCTTGACTTTGTAATGTAACGATGGTTTACGACGGTTTGGCGATGCGGTTAGAAAGCTATAATTTGCATGTTCTAATGCACTGGGTTACACGCGGGGCAATTACGAGGGGACACGAGACGGCTCACCGGTGTGCTCGTTTACTACTCGAATACACAGCTCGTTGAGCACCGTCCAAAAGGTTAGTGACCTCACTAATCCCTCTTTTTCATATGTCGCGTTGACACGTGTCTTTTGCTTTTACAATCTCAAAGAGGGCACACTGGGATATCGCGTTATCGCACAAGCGTTAGTCGCAATGCTATACCGTGTATGGACGAGCGTGATTAAACAACGTTTGCTAAAACTGATGCTTGGGCGAGTGGGCTCATGATTAGGATAAACCCATCAGCGCAAATGTGTGCGTCAGCGCTGTGCGTGTGTGTGTGTGTGTGTGTGTGTGTGTGTGTGTGTCTTTCCTAAATGTTCCGTCTTCTTTAGCGCTGGTAAATTTATCTTAAAGTTTGACGGCTGCACGGTCCCACTGTTCCTACTTTTTGCTCCAGGCCTAACTCTCATGAAGTCAAACAGCTGCCTTTATAGCGTTCTCTAACACGTTTACAATCGCACAAGCAGCTAACCGACAAGGCATCGACGCTGTCGGTGTCAACGCGCAGTCAACCTGAATGCAGTCAGGGCATCTGGCGTTGGCGGCACGAAGTGCTGATTTTTAGCATCTGTAGGCTTCTCCTCATGTGTTCGTATTAATCTTTCGCAGACGGCAAACTCGCCTCTGAAGCGCTTTTGCCGACGTTACTACATCACCCGGGGCGCGTGCAATGAAGCACGTGATCTACGTGATCACACGTTAGAGAAACGTCGGCGCGAACTCATCTGCGATGATTTTTGCGCCAGGCCACAGATAGTGTGTAAATGATTGCCCGCGGGTGCTAACGCAGTTCAGAGACTACGACATCACCTTGACTGAGCGAGAAGGTCAGATTCACGGAACGAGGCGTTTTTATGGGTTTCTACATGGAAAAGTAAAGTTGTCACTGTAACATGTGGTGATTATGTATAATACGTTATTATGATTATGTGGTAAGCCGCTGCAGGGCACGACGCATGAGAATGATTTGCAGAGGTGACTAAAGAGAATTCGTATTTAGAGAGGAACGCAATTCGTAGCGGAATCGAGAGATCGACCGCGTTTAATGACGGAGTCTGGGAGAGGCATTTGCAGTTCAGTGGAACTAGTCAGGCTAATGATGACTATGATAATGGTATTCGTCCACACGACCATACTTACAAACATAACGAGAGCCGATCAGTTTCCCTCCTCCCTCCCCCAGAAAAAAGTGCACAGTTAGTGCACACACCTTCAACATTTTCATCGTCGAAGTGACAAGCGCCTCGCTGAGTCGTGATGTGATCCTTTGTTTGTGTGGAGAGAACTGGAGGCGCACGCGCGCGTGGATGTGTAAATCTGAAGAGGCAGCTCCATATGCGACCTTTACGGCGCATAATTTCTTTATTTGCTAGAGCAAAGTTTCCAAACTGGGACTTCGTTGCCATTGCGAAGGCGCGGACGCTGTGTACCGCCGTTCGTTAAAGCAACGTGAGAGTCGCTCGAAAGCTTGAACGCTCTTTCGTACAATAAGTGCGGCTGTGAAAAGCTGCTTAGCGACGTGAAGTGTTACTCCTATTCTCCCGAAGTGTTTTACAACGTGACGCGGAGCGGTGGCGCTTGCGTAATTGATCAAAGGTAAGAACAAACAAAAAAGGCGACGCATAAAAGAACATAACGAAAGGGTTTCAGGAAGTCTCAGACGAGTCACGTTTTGACAAAGACGAAGGACAATTCGATGTCTTTGTTGCCCGTGACATCTTTCTGTGTTTTATTTTAGGTCGGAATACCAGGCTTGAGTGAGCGATATTTTTAGTATGCCTGACTTGGAAGGAAAAACAAGTATTATAGTAGACATTCTACCAGAATCCGGAACCGTGAAAGGTCAGTGTGCCTTCAAAGCTACTTGAAAACCACGAGGAAATCATGCACGTTGTCTCCTCAAAAACTTCATTACAAAACGTATCCGGCGACAATAGAAGATAAAGTCCAATCTGTTTTGTTCGTTCGTTTCATAACGCTAAACGGAACTGCTGTATACTTGTGTGTTCTCGTCAGCTATCGCACGATCAGACACTTTACTTCTTGTTCTCTAAAAAGGAGGCCACTGAGTGATTACGTTAGTTGTTCCGTGCCTGCCATTCTTATTATTGCGATAGCAATTATATGGACACTCGGCTGGATTTCGCCGCCGGTGTCGGCGTCGATGTCATGCACCGTATATGTATACGCATCTATTTACATGAAAATGCAAGACAGAAATAAATCAAAGAAAAAAAACACTCCGGCCCACGGAATAGAACGTGGGACCTCCGCGTCGTGAATGCGAGGCGCTAATCACTGAGCCCCCGAGAGGTATCTCCTTGAACGTTCAAACGGCAAGCTATTCGTATCTGCCACTTACCGCTGTTGGCGCGCATCTCGAGGGGGAACTATCGTGTTTTCAGCATTACAGCAAGACGGCGCAGTGAGCGTGCGGCGGCTCTCATCTCTCACGCGTACACTTTGGCCGATCGAGCTGCCCGTTCTGCCCACACTGGAAACTATCATATGTCGATTCCACTCTCCAGAACTGACGCTGCCCGGAAACTCCGCATGCTTGCTCGCAAGCGCACCCCGTCACAGCGGAACGAGTCACATTCCACCCATGCGCGATTATGTACCTTAGACCCAACTCTCAGCCTTCGAATTCCTCCAGAACTCCACAGACGAGACGCTACTATGTTGTGCAGATTATGGCTGTGTGTTGCACTTACCAATGCGCACGCACTCCGCATGGGAATGGCCGACCCTGCTGCATCGACCATTGCGGTAGTGACGAAACAACTTGACACATTCTGTGTGAATTCCCACAATACTGCTCGCAGAGACAGTCACTCTGCAATGCTCTAGACGAACTGGACAACCAGACTCTTTCGGAAGAAAGAATCCTGCGCTACCGACAGGACTTTATGCCGTAGACAAAGGCTGTGGAGGAGCTGCTGCGCTTCTTGCGTTGACCGGCCTGTCCAAACGAATGTGATCGGAACGCCCTGGAGGTGTGCTCATGTGAATTTTTCTTTATATATTTATTTTATATCTCTCAATCTCTATCCTCTTTCCGACCTTGTTTCCCAACCCCTGTACAGGGTAACAAATCAGTTCTTCTAGGTTAAGCTCTCTGTCTCTTCTTTTTACTTATTTCTTTCTCTCTCTCTTGGCCCGCGTAGAGAGTAAAGGGGATGCACGCTCGATCGCGCACCCTTATCTTGCAGTGGGGAGAATTGGCTAGCCTTTGAGTTCCGTCGGAACAATTCTGTTGTAGTTACCGGGCGCACAAAGGTCACTGCAATGGTTGCAGAGCCTCCGTTTGTGAAAAGGGCGCGCTTTTCAGACACAGCGAAGCAACAACTGAAACGCTTATTCACGTTAATCTGTACCTGTGAGTACGTTCCGTGCGTCCTTTGAGCGTGAGAAGCGTGGGACACGTTTTATCGTATTTAAAATCCAGATAGCGAAGATGGCAATTATTTTGACCTGCTTGACGAGATGCAGCCTTTCTTGTCCTGTTCATAGTTGATAAATGATTCTTTCTTTTTAGTTTTCTCTTACAAGACAAGTCAACTACCCGTTCTGCCCACGGAGAGTCCCCGATATCACGATGCTGCTAATAATTGTAATACAGAATAACATATCTGCTTTCCTATTTTTTTCTCATCACTTCTATGCATTAACGGCCTATACCAAAATGAAAGCTTTCGTTCAGGGCTTCTTTTAACTACATCAGCGGTACCAAAATGTTAAAAAACAAGAAGTCCTAGGCAATACGATAGATTTTTTTTTCTCCATGCTTCACCATGCAAAACGACATTCAAAGCTGTGTGATAAGCGGCAACATTGCGCAGCAAAGAACAAAAAAAATCTCAGGTGCATGTTTTAAGTGCAGAAATGACGCTAGTAAGTGCTGGAGGCTTCCTCATATAATATCAACGTAAATATTGATTTTCTACAATTTAATTTCAGTCATGTGCGAACTCTTGACTAAGCACTCCCATCACGGTTCATGCGAGCTGCTGCACAACATAATTTCCGGATAAACCGCTACCAGCGATCACTTTTAGGTCTGTGGGAGGAGGTAGTAGGCAGAAATACGGTTTTTTTTTGTTTGGGGTTTGAGGAGGCACTTCCTCAATTCGGAGCGGGCTCTTGGCCGGCAGATGTGGTAGAGTGGCATTTCGTCCTCTATATTTCACAGCACAACAACAACAACAAAAACAAAGTAATCTGAAGGACGGGCATGGCCCCAGAGTGCCATCGCCTGGCTACGCCACTGAGTCTTGGCGTATTTTAATCGCAACTCTTGCGTGTTTGGTTAAACAATTTCCAAGTAATCCAATATGCGGGCGCAGGGAGTGAAGTGGTAGAATGATTTCCGTTGAAATAGTCCATGGGGTACTTGCAGATAGAGTGGATGCTTGGGCATGTTGGTACGACATATTGGAGGGAAACAGTGCGAAAAACGAGAAAACTGGCAAAGAAGGACGCATACACGCGCACTCTTGTATGTGTCCTTTTTTGACCACTCTTTTGTCTTTCGCGCTGTTTTCCTCCAGTACTTGCAGATGCTGCACGTATTTTCATCGCCATGAAAGTCACGAAGAGTGTCTTAGTTCCATAAACGCACTTATATCCTTAAACCCCGTCGCCTCCAAGAGACCTATTCGCGAATAACTTTATCGCAGTATCAGTGACCACTTCACGGCGGCGCATCCGGTGGGACGCACTTCGACCCAGTGTCCGGGTGATCGCGTCCGCCTCGAGGCACCTCTCGCCGCCACTATAGATCCCACATTGCACGCTTCTGCAGCCAAGCATTAGTTGTCTTAGTCACGCAAATACCAACGATCGAGGCTATATAAGTTCCTGCGCAGCAGTGGTATAACTATAGGGCAAGCCATTAGTACACCGAGACATAACCTCGGCAGCACTACCTGCAACACTCCGACTCCATGTTCGGTCTTCTGTGCTGTGCACATCGTGCAGTGATGTAGTAGGAGCCAGCTCATCTGAAAACAGCAGCGTTATATCATAAAACGAAGCCGGGTACGTTCAATAAGTGCGTTTCATGAGTCACTTCGCAATTGGTCCACTGGCGGTAAGCAGCTCTCACACACGATGGGTGAGATAAGATCACTCGCGAAGTCACCAGCACGTGCGTTACCCAGTGTGTTTGTTGGACATTGCAAGACAAACTGCATGAGGTTCGGCGCATCGTGCGTGCAAAGAAACGACGCCGTGAAGCGCGGGAAGTGAGCCCCGGTGTACGTCAGGTTTGTAGCTTACAATCTAGCCTATTCCCATAGAGCAGGAAACGGGATCTACTTCGTTCTTCGTTTCGTGCTTTCGAAGGAGAGGCTTCGTCGAAACGTGGTGCTATCTTACCACCTTACGCAAGCATGGCAGTTCCTACAACGCTGCACCGATTTACCCGCGCAGCCCGGCCCCATAAATGCCCACCGATGGCAGGGGACTCCCAGAAGAAACGGCCGCACTCCAGCCAGGGCTGTGAGGGATTTCGAGTTCGCATGAGACAAGTAGTGTGCCGACGCATGGAATGGCCTGCGTGTGCCTGAAGTCGGCCCCTGCTCTTTCCTTCCTACGCATCGCTTTCGGCGCGGCGCACTTTGTGATCTCTCTTCGGGCGCCACCGATGGCTGCGGAAAATAAGAAAAAAGCGATGGCCAGATTGCCATGCGGGATGGGTCGTTGTGTCCCAACGCATGGATGGCGGTTGTCGCGAGGATCTGCGCGCGTTGGCGCCGCGTCACGCCGTTCGCGTGCAGCGTTGATCCCCCGATCGTGGAACGCGGCCGGACGGGCGCTATCCACTAACAGAGCAACGTGCCACTCGAAGCCGCGTAAACAAAGCAAGAGAGAAGCGTCACATAATCCCCCGGTCATTCAGCGGGGACTCCCACCTCACTCCCTGGCGCAGATGTCGAGGAACGGGGCGGGCAGCAGGCGGAAGAGAAAGAGTGAGCCACGAAGACACCGAAGCGAGTGCAGCCCAAAGATGGCCGTCGTATACGTCGACCGGAAACAATACGCGTACGAGGCCAAGAGTAGCGAGAGTGGTTTTGCTCACCGGCAACGTATGAGCAGCACGTGTCGCCCCCTGAGGCGATGCACTCGAGTGAGGAGTCATTGTAGCGAAATGACGAAGAAGTAAGACCGGACCCGGACGTCTGGCTATATCGAAGGAACGGAAAAACGAACGAGCCAGGAGCTGTTGCTCCTGATCCACGTCGCTTAGTTTCCTTTATTCGGTAATAGCCCACTAGTGATCACGTGTGTTCGCCGAACGCTATCGCATTGCTATCAAGAGGTGAACTTTGTCGTTGACCCTCACCTGAGGCGCGGGTGGAGGTTCTGACCTCCTCCAACCTGAAACTCGATCTCCAGGTGGATGAAGGGGCTTGCAGACTCAGCCTGGCAGATAACCTACCCACATAAAGTCCGACCACAATAAAGCTGTGTCCTGTCTCTTTTTAACGTCGAGTACGCCGAGCATGTGGCAAGGAGGCAAGGAGAAGAATTTAACGCCCGTAGCAGTTCCGCCTTGACTAAGCGAGTTGAATATTAAATGCCTCCATGAAAGGAATAGTATTGCCAACCAAACGACCTTTGCGCGTAAATTCAAATAAAATTTATTGCTTATTATAGTTGACGAAAGCTTCTCAGTTGACGTTCTGAAGCATTATCCACTTAGCAAAGCTCCGCGGGGCTTCTCTACCATAATTTGATCTCTCTGTACTTTGCGTTCTCATGATAGTTTCAGCTCCCGACTTATAACTGGATAATTAAAAACCTCCACCAAGAAAACGTCGAGTTCCTTTCAGTGGACAACCACTAATTTCAACACGTTTTAAAATAAGTATGGTGCATAGCTGGTTAGCGCGAATTCATGGTTGATGGAACCTCTAAGTAGGTTTTAAATAAAGGAGATACTTATAATTGTTGGTGTTTTACGTACCAAAATGACGGTGTGTTTATAAGAGACGGTGTGTTTATAATGGGGTGCTGAGAAAATACTGACCATTTAGGATTTTTTAGCATGCACCTAATTCTAAGTGAGCGGGCTTCCAGCATTTGGCCTCAATCGAAACGCGGCCGCCGCAGTCGGAATTCGAACCCGCGACCACACATATGCAATCGCGCAATATAGCCACAAGAACATCGAAGAGAATACAAGATGAAGAAGAAGAAATGTTCAGCACGCGTTCACTAACACGATCTACATTTTAGCAAACCTACAAGTGTAACCTTTGCTGAACGAGACGACACCTTTACAAATATCTTAAATACAGCACACCGTCGTGACACAACGCTGCTTCGGCACGTCGTTTCACACACAGCCAGTGCCATGAGCGACACCGATCGAAGGTAAAACAAACTTCGTTCTTTTATAGGCGGGCTCATCGCGAGTGCAGTATTGGTGGTGTCAAACACGCGCGACCAATTGACGCAAATGGGCTTTGTCGGAGGAAAGCGGCTTTAGCAAAAGCCCCGTCGGCCAGGCGACACTAATTAGGCTTTTCGGACACACTCAGGTAATGCCACATCTCGTCGTCGATGTAAACATGTCGCTCAAACTGGGGTGCCCAAGCACGCGCCTGCTTGTAGGCACTTACTACAAGCGAGTGCCAAAAACAAAACAAAAAAACGACAAATTTAACGACGATCACAATGTTTCTTTCCGGAGACGTCACTATTTTTCGTTAACCTGCTCATTCCCAGAAAAAAAAAAACTTTGTATTCTACGAGCTCGTCTCGTCTTTTCGACGTTTTGTAATTAAATAAGAAACGTTGCCAACCAGTTTGACACCGTCACACTCTCACTACTGCCTCCATTCAGCTAATGAAAGCACAATGCAGTCAGATGAGCGCAGCTCCGCAGTTACCTCTTCGCCACTCACTATTAAGTTCCGCTACGCCACGCTTTCTGTCTGTAACTCAGAACGGCTTAACTGTACCCGCTCGTTTCAGAGAAAGTTTTCAAGCCCACACCCGACAAGCAGTCGACGTGTATAGGGGCGCGACAAGCTCACCTCTTGTGCGTCATCAGCGGGCGGACTTTGAAATCAAATTGCCACGTACGATAGCTGGATGCCGAGCGACCTCGCGTACCGACTTCATTATTCACTACGGCACCTAATTAGACACGTAGGTGGTTAATTAGGTTGATTATGACTGTATGTGACTTTTTGCACTATTTAAAGAACGAGACGCTAATAACTGGCTATCATATCTAGAGCGTCTCTCTTTATATATATATATATATATATATATATATATATATATATATATATATATATATATATATATATATATAATGTACCAGATCAGCTGCGCAATGCACTAACTGACTGCTGTGTCCACCAGAAAATGCATAGCAGCAGGCAGGTTTCACGTAAGTTGGACTACCAGAAGTTTCATCTGACTGTGCTGATTAGGTAAAAAGTTAGGCCCAACAACTTCCCTCTAACGTTTGTGGCTCTGCACGAGGGAGAAGTGTGCTATAAAAGTGGACAGGGCGACAGGAACGTATAAGGTCCGTCCTCACCTTTCTATGTACGTAGCATTGTGCTGTTGCCGAGCGCAGGTCAAATCGTATAACCAGCCTCTCAAGATTAGATAAAGGCTCATCGCTCGCTGTCGGTGTCAGAATGAAGTGGACACGAATGTGCTAGAAGAAACAGACGAAAGTCGAGGTACGGAAGGCAAAGAGGACAACACGAGTGCTGACTACCAACTGAAATTTATTATTCGCAGCACACATGATAATATATACAACAGGCAACCTTTGAACAGCACACGTGAGCAACGTGACATATTCTGGGGAATGTTCTGATGAGAAGAAGGTACAAAAATGGCTAACCCTTATCTAAAAGCGCACACTCTTTGTCATGCAAGGCCACCGAAGGTTGGCTCACGCATCCGTCACCATTTTTTCTAATAAAATACGCTTCAGCTATTTCCGGAGTTAACTTGTCCATGTGGCGTGCCAGCACACTCACGCCCGGAAATCGAGGCTGGCACCCGCAGCTTTTGCAGGGAAAAACAAGGTTTGAACTGATTCCTTTGTATAGTCAGCGCTCGTGTTGTCCTCTTTGCCTTCCGTACCTCGACTTTCGTCTGTTTCTTCTAGCACATTCGTGCTCGCGCTGCAACTCTTATTATCATGAATTCAAACCAACTAGCCCAAATCGCCATTCTTCTTCAATGCGGAGTAGAGTAGACATATGCACATGCATATACACTGAACATTATTAGGACGCTCAGCGTCGCTGATACCTGAATGCGGCTATGCCCTAATTTGGCATTAGGAATAGTCATAGGTTTTTGTCTCCCTCACTCTATCTCTCTTTGGAGCACCTGCTTCGATTAGACTGTCCAAAAGTTTTCTTCTGCGACCTCAAGCGCAAAGAGGAGGCTACAGAAAACTGTCTATACTTGTTTCGAATGAGAACAAGCTACGATACATCGTTCTCAACTGCTTTTCGCGTAAAAAAAAGCCTGCTGGGAAATTACCCAGCTTTAAAATTAGTTCCTCTTAGGCTACATCATTGACAATAAACTGGCCCGGAAGATTGTAGTTTGTAACCAAAAGCCACAGCGTTGCAATGTTGCTCTAACGTTGTCACTGCCCTTACTTGGCATGTGCCAACGTCGATCCTCTAAGCCATGCTGCACTGCCATTGCACATTAATCCACTGAAACCTGACACATTCCTTTAGGGATTCGTTCCCAACTCGCTGGCGTTACTCTATACGAAAGAAAAAAAAAACTCTGATCAAGAGCAATTAGCAAAGTAATTACTTAGCGGCGTGCGAAAACCTGTCCAAGCTTCGTGTTCCGTCTTTTGTACGTTGCTGCGCCATAGCTTTAGTGAAATGGCGTTTACGTACCGCGCAGATATATCGCCGACAATTATGTTTGACGCTAAGTGCAGCAGCTGCTCAGTTTTGCTGACATGGCTGTTGATTTCAAGCGTGATAAAGTTCAGTTTAACGTGGTTGGCGTGAAATAACGAGTTTACTGTGAATGCCTGTATTTCTCCGAAGCAAATGCAGGCGCTTACGAGTGCGTCAACCTTCTACGAATGAAAAAAAAAAAGAATCCAGCAAATCTAACGCTTTGAGGGAATGACTTTCATGCTAAGCTGTAAATTAATAGCACACTACGTATAACGTTATTTTTAAAGACGATAGTCTTTCTTGGGGTACTTCGACGCAAAAACTTTGGTCTGTCTTTCTGTCTGTCTGACTGTCTGTCTGTACATTTGTCTGTTTGTCCGCCGTAATGATACCTCAAATGGACAGCTCCATCCGCAGCGCCCACCAATATTGCTCAAGTTTCAGCGTTCATACTTGTGCGATTGTCAATTAAAAACACTTATTGTGCATATCTGGGGCACCATAACAACACGTCATTATTTTGTCTGTGTGGCTTTATACTAGAGAAGGCACACATAAGTAATACTAAGGACCATAGCGTTAATCACGCTGTGCTCACAGTGCAACGCGATGCTCAAAAAGGCAAATGTTTGCAACGCTTTGCTAAAATGACACGATGGTGGCACCTGCCCGTCGCGTTGCGTTCTACACTGTATTGCCTTCGAGACAGGCGTGCAAGCTTTTTTTCGTTTTCGAAGATAACTGCCAGATAGCGCTCGTGTCTAACGTGCCTCGATGCGCTCGTTTGCCTTCGCTGCACAGATTGAGACTCTCCAACGCAGCACTTCTTCCAGAATACAATTAACCAATTTTCTCACGCAGAACACCAAATAAACGTTTCGTTCACTCTCTCCACATGCAAGACTATCGTATTTAAACGACATTTGCAGTGAAACGTGCAGATACGGGGCCAATTTTTTTCTTTGAACCATGCGTAAAAAGAAGGATCGGTGTTTTCGTGTGGAGAGAGTGAAAGAAAAATGCCAAGAAAGACGGGGAGGTTAACCAGACGCACGCCCGGTTTGCTACCCCTGCACTGTAGGAAGAGATGAAAAAAAAAAGATAGAATAGAGGGAAGGAAGATACACACAATTACGAGCACACTTGAGGGAGCACACGCAGTATACAGGCGGTCACTCAAATTTGTTGTGTTCAGGTACTGCAATAGCACTTTAGTAGCTTTCTGTGCTATCGAGCACACGCCTAAGGTCCCCGAATTTTTTGCACTTGACGTAGACTGAAGTCCAGTTGGTTCAAGACCATCCGGAGCTGGCATCGCTGCGTGTCGTAGCAAGCGCAGCAGCACAGGACGTGTTCGATAGTCTCTTCAGCTCCGCAGTAGTCGCATGTACAGGTGCCTGCCATATAGACGCGATATGATTACGCCTTTGTGAATGCAACACACAGCCATAGGCGGCATAACAGTGTCGCATCGGAGTGGGAAAGTTGCGATGGCAGCTTTAGCTTGAGCGAAGGATCCAGTTCATACAAGCGACACCTTTGGAAGCTGGTTGATGACAAAAACGTGCGTGTAAGTAATGGAAATGAGTTTTGTGGGAACCTTTTGGTTAACGGAAGGGTTAAGAAAGGGAAAGAACCTTTCCGCCACCTTGCGCGTTTCCGCAGAACACATTTGCATTACTTGCGTCCATGTGCTTGGAGTTGTCGATGAATTCGCCCTCGCACTGCCAATTGCTAGCTTCCTGGTTAGCTCAATTGGTTGTGTGACCACCCCGGAAAGACGTTGGTCACGGGTTCAAACTCCGGACAGGGACGAATTTTTCACTATCTAAAAAGCTTCTGCTCCCGAAAAATCCGTGGGAATTTCCTTGTGGCGAATTCGTGTTACAAACGGGTCTTTCTTGACCCTTCCGCCACCTTGTGGTTTTTCGCAGAACTCATTTACACTGTTGATGTTGTGTCGAGCCTTCACAGTCTATGAATGGCATGCGTCTAACGTTTACACGTCCTGTGTCACATGCATCCGCAGTGCGTTATCAATGGGGTATATGGTGGCATGATGCTTGTACGCTGGCTCTACAGATTTCGTCCTTGCTTACGGAAATCAGTAGGTATGCACGAAGTTTATTTTACGTAGCAACGTCTTCTTATCGGCCGCGTTGGGTGCCCATCATTTATTGTAGCGATTAGCATGGTGACCATTGTCTTTCAGGCCAACGTTTACCTACTTCTCCACTGCTTCAAGAGACAGTGTGTCGGAGGGTAGTCTGCTTCTCCACAATAAAAGCCTGTGTGTGAAAAAGCCAGCTTTATAAGCAAGAATCGCAAGTTTTTGTTATTTAGTTACTAGTTGGTTTGTTTGCTTCTTCGTTTGAATTTGTACATCAGCTTGTGTGCCAATAAAATATAACCGATACTGTCGCCATGACAAACGTAGGCGTAGGTTTAATCTAAATGAATGGATAAACGAACCATGTGCGCATTGAGAAGTCGTGGCATTAGGTGCTGCCCACTGGTTGGCAATCGCTTTTCTTTGGACTTGTCTTCCGTCGTGGCCATGAGATGGAACCGTTGCTATAGTCTAAACATATGTTAAACACAAAAATAAGTTTCACTAAAAACTTCAACGTAGACATGGTAATAAGGGCTGCAGCGCGAGCACGAAGGTGCTAGAAGAAACGTGAAACGAAAGGCGAGGCAAGGAAAGCAAAGAGGACAACACGAGCGCTCGTGTTGTCCTCTGTCGTCCTTGAACAAGAACGGCTATTTGGGCTAGTTGGTTGGAATTCATGGTAATAAGGGCTGCAGCGCGAGCACGAAGGTGCTAGAAGAAACGTGAAACGAAAGGCGAGGCAAGGAAAGCAAAGAGGACAACACGAGCGCTCGTGTTGTCCTCTTTGCTTTCCTTGCCTCGCCTTTCGTTTCACGTTTCTTCTAGCACCTTCGTGCTCGCGCTGCAGCCCTTATTACCATGAATTCCAACCAACTAGCCCAAATAGCCGTTCTTCTTCAACGTAGACATAGGCTAAATATAAGGTAAAAGATTGCTCTTCCCGGCCAAAATAACCTATCGGGAACAGTATTGATGAGTTGATCTCTACTAAATAGTGCCTTGATATTGAGACTTTTCTGGGAAACCTGTAAGACAAAGGTACACATTGAGCACTATATGTGTCAACAAACTACGCATATTAATATTTTATCTTTCCACCAGTAATATGGCAGGTTCTTGGATTAACTTTCGAGGCATAAGCTCCATTACAGCAATTTTGTAAGTCCTCCTTGATTTACCTAACACGACTAGAAGGCAAAATAAGTTTACATTTCTATATACACTATATATCAATGAATTCACATTATATGGAGAAACGCTTGGATAACGTACAGTTACTCACCGATACGACACCCATAGCTTCACTCACTCTTAATGGTCCACCTATTGATGATGCGTGAAAAATTTTTTTGATTTCATTACTAGCAAAAATACCTCTGGAGAATAATCATGTAACAGAGTAATGCTTAAAGGGTGCAGAGTTTATAAATACAATTACATATATGGCTGTTGCTCATCGCGAGTTCTTGAAGTGCACTCAGAGTTGTCATTTTATTATGGTAGATGTTATTGTAATGCGCGAATAAACGAGTATACAAATAAGAAGCATGCTGGACAGCACGAATGCAGAACGCGTAGTGTTTATTTCTGGTAAGCAATTAACAGATATTCCAATTTGGAAACCGCACACGTGACGAACCATTAAATATCATATGTGCCGATAAACATAACATCACCTAATAAGAGCGCAATTTAAGATGGCGGCCATATGAACAGCGCTGTGTTTTAAACTGCAAGCTCTTCAGTATCGACGTCGCAACATCCTCATCCAGTTGTGGCTAATTAGGAATAGGCGACATAAAAGGTTTTGTAAGTAACTTCCCAAACTGGTTTTATGGCTGTATTTCTGTCAAAATGAATGTCACCAGTTTCGCGCTATAAAACGTGAGAAACAAGAAAAAATTATAATCGCAGTTTATTACACGCAGACACGGACGCTACTTGCCCTATCTGGCTGTCTGAAAGAGTACTTAACATTGAAGCATGTTCTTTATCGATTTCCTCATGTGCGTAAAAAAAGCTACAGTGTTCATGAAATTATAACTTATGCACAGCGTGTAGTCGTCACGAGCACTTCATTTCAAGGTACAGTCCGCCTACTGTGGGGAGCATTTTTTATTTGCATAGCCGTTCTGAAACTCTAAAAGGAGTAGGATGGCATAATTAGGTTTGCTACCCTACCATGCGATAGCACACCGTTGTTAACCAGTTTAGAAAAAATTCGCAGATCCCACGTACAGTGGGAATTTATGATATGCGAAGCTCGAATGAAAAATGTTCATATGTCACTTTAAAGTCAACACAACGTTACGAGGTGGAAGTAAATGATGCCGTAGATGACTTCCGTGTCATGATTATCATGTTTGGATGTGTCGTTTACCTTCGTAATCTATTCACGTCACGTGATACCGAATTTAGTAAATGTGGAGCTAGCGAAACGGCCGCGAGCACGCTGTGAGCGTGCTATGCTGTCATGTTCTTACATGACATGCGTGTCAGGATTATCATGTTTGCACCAGTCATATATTTCGTCATCCATTGACGTCACGTAACACCAAATTCGTATATGTGGAACTAGCAAAATGGCTGCAAGCGCCTCATGAAGGGCCCAATATACTCCAATGTAGCGTTGACGCGTGCGCACGCTGGGCACAGCGGCGCTACGTTAGCAAAACCCGAGCACTCTTGTCTGACGCCAGGTGCAACCAGCATCCGTCGGCGCGGCCGAAGGCAACCGGCGTGAAATGCGACATGCTGTATTTCGCGCTGATGCCTTAGCCAGACAACACCACGTCTCCCTCTTTTCGGACGGAGGGACACTGGACGCGCTGAAGCGCGCATGCGTCAAAGCAATGCAGCGCGGTGCGCGCCGGCGAGTATATGGCAGGAACGGCGCCTGGCGGGGCAACGCCGGCGTGACGCGAAGAAATAAACGCTGGCGAGCACGCACACCGCGTCACGTCGCAATGTCTTGCGCCTTGACTGTGGCATGTAGTCGTGTTCTGACATAATACGCATCTCATAATTATCATGTTTGCATCAATCACATGCTTTTGTTATTCATTCGCGTCACGTAATATTAAATTTGGCATATGTGAAGCTAGTGAAGCGGCCGCGAGGACGTCATCAGTGTGGCATGTAGCCATATTGTTACATGACACGCATCTCATGTTTATCATGTTCGCACCAGTATCATACCTTCGTCATCCATTCACGTCCCGTAATACCGAATTTGGTATATGTGACGCTAGCGAAACGGCCGTGAGCGCATCATAAGCGTGGGATGTAGTCATGTGGCTACAAGACACGCATGTCATGATTTTCATGTTAGGAAATGTCGCATGTGCTCGCCATGCAATCATGCCATACCATACCAGTTTTGCAACACGCCATGTGAACAAAACCCCCGCAAGATGTGCAGGACTATGAAATGTAAATCATGACATTCATGACATACATGTCATGATTTTCATGTTATAATTTGTAAAATATGTACATACAGTCACGTTATGTCATACCAAGTTTGGTATCGATACCATTATCGAAACGGCCAGAAGAGCTAAATAGATAGATAGATAGATAGATAGATAGATAGATAGATAGATAGATAGATAGATAGATAGATAGATAGATAGATAGATAGATAGATAGATAGATAGATAGATAGATAGATACGCTCACATGCGCCGAAGTTCGCTAAGAAATGCTTCGAATTTAAAACTTGCATGCTGCTCTAAAGTGGTGTAGCATACCTGAAGCTCCCTCTCTTTTCAAAAGCGCAATAGCGCTTTAACTGCTCTCCAGGTCAATGATATGGGTAGGTGGTGCCTCACCATATAGCGTCTCCCCACTCAGTTCGGGGTCGTATAGCTGCGCGAATGCAATGTGCATTGACTGCCCTTGCGTATGGAATGGAGTTAAGTGACGCAACAGATGATCTATATTCTTTTAGAACCCGCAGACATCACGCGCAGGGCGGTCTGCCATTGCAGTTAGTAGTACTTTCCGCTGACGCTGTACGCCTACCTTTGCAGTAATGTCCGATGCTTTCTGGGTTAATTTTAATTTTTCATAAATGTCCCTGCAAGGTAAACAGAGGCTGTCACACCACACCGGCTGCTTTGGCCACATGCGAGCTCTAAAATATTAAACGATTTATTATTACGGTTGCGCGAAAGTAATTGGGCGCTCTTTCGTAAGATTTATGTGAACAGGCAGCCCTATATAGTTAGAGCCTTTCGTCTACCGGCGTTCATTTATGCCTAAGGACATGTGAGACATTGAAACCACGACCAAATTATTTGTAATGATCACAACATAGTTTGCGTGGGATTCGGCGGCAATCGTTTCGGGTGCGTTCGGCAAACATTTCCCGCTATAACCGAAAACCAATCATTGCAACAGCTGCGAATAAGCGACGCTTTTGTTGCTTGGTCAGAGACATCGGCAATCACGGCGTTGCGATGAGTTGCGACGATGCTGCATTGAAAGAAGAGCTCGATAAACAAGCGCATTAAAATAACAGTAGGGAAACGCGTTCACATTTGCTTACATAGTGGATTGTAACGCGAGTCTATATTAATTACGCTCTCTGATCGTCCCCATACGCAAGGCTCTATAACGCTGGTAGCGACTTTCATCAATAGCAAGCATATTCCTATCTTCTTTTGCCTTGTTTTCTTACCCTAACATTCTAGACAACTAGTTTCACGTTGATATGAATCCCATGACATGAGAAATCTCCAATTGAATTGCGCTGAGGAGTTCCATAACGTAAACAATGTGAGCGATTAGGAGCCACAAGAATAACACAGTCTTTTAAAATCGATTCAGGTGAAATCGCGATCCGATCACAGATTCTGATATGAAATTTCGCTCATTTATATATGTACCTAGAAATGAGAAAACAGACAAGAATACAACAAGGTCGTCATATCTACAGTTTTATTAGATTGTTGGAAAAACCTGGGACTGGCTCAGATAATGAAAGTCTATTCGGTCTATCCACCCTTTGCAGGCAGACAGCGTTACATAAGAACGCGTCACATCGAGCGAAAGGTACGGATGACGGACAGTTGACCAATACAATTTCTTGATAATAGGTGCTTGACTCGAGATAACGATAGAGGAACTGAAAAAAAAAGGTGTAATGCATATTCTGACAGAATCCCGTATTGCACAATACAACAAAAGCAATAGCTGTCGCTTTAACGACGTCTTGGTTGGAATTACCGACCTATCCTTGTGATGATGACGGAGAGCGAGAAAAAGGTGAATGTGTAGTCGAGAGAAAGAAAAGGTGCTGCTTTATCGAATGCAAAAACCAACTGGTTTATTTCGAAGTCCAAGCGTTTGGTGTGTTCGCGCATCCGCCGACCTCAACGTCGTCGCTGCCCCAGCACGTCAGCTAGCGTCAAACGAAAATTCGCAGGTTTTCTACCCTGCATTTGGGAACGATAGAGTAGGTGTGAAATGATGAAATCTTGGATTGATTTCTGGGGTTTAATGTCCCAAAACCACCACACAATTATGAGAGACACCGTATAGTGAAGGGCTTTGGAAATTTCGACCCCCCGGAGTTCTTTAACGTGCACCCAAGTTTGAGTACACATGCCTACAACATTTCCGCCTCCATCGGAAATGCAGCCGCCACAGCCGGTATATGATCCCGTGACCTACAGGTCAGCAGCCAAGTACCTTAACCACTAGACCACCGTGGTGGGACGAAGTGAATGGTAAGATGCGCCGTTTGGTGCGTTGATTTCGGTTTAGCCATATTTCATCACTCCGCGGTGATTACCAGAGGTCATCTTTCAAAAATTTCAAACTCTTTATGAACTACTCGCAGAAAGAACTTGAATTCGCCCTCTGGACTCGATCGGCTATTTTCTCTGGTTAAAAAGTAAATTATTTTAATGTTTATGATTACTGTCGTAATTAATGTTTGTGCGCATTTGAAGATGCTTTCTTGATGAGACGATGAAATCTTAGCAAGTACTTTACGATACTCCAGTGTTATGTAAATAGCATACCATCCAAAAGCAGCATACCAATAAAGTTAGTAAGCAGTCCAAACGGATCATTAAGTCCGGTTACCTTAACCGCAGCAACACCCTCACAAAGGCTCTTGTTTGATTCTGCGTATGTCAGCACCCTTAGAGCTTCGTTTTCCGTGAGAGGGTGCTTTCTCACCAGCCACGGCGGTCTACTGGCTAACGCACTCGGCTGTAGATCCACAGGTCGCGCAATCGAATCTCGGCCGCGGCGGCTGCATTTTCGATGGAGGCGAAAATGCTAGAGGCCCGTGAGCTTACAATTAGGTACAAATTGAAGAACCCCAGGCGATCGAAATTTCCGGAGCCGTCCACTACAGCGTCTCTCATAGTCATATCATTATTTTAGGACGTCAATCCCTCCTCTCCCCCTCCCCCAAAGAAAAGAAAAAAAAAAAGATGGTGGTTGTTCGGCTGGTCTACCTAGTGCGGCTGAGAGGGCTGCTCTTTCAAAGTAGAAGCAAGTGTACTCGGGAAGAATGCACGTGACTATTTCGCTCCCCTTCCAGTGTTCACGATTAAGGTTAGGCTAGGTAATACTTTTTTTTTCGCGGGCATCTTTGACTACGATACGGGGTGAAGATTACTCGAAAATATAAGAAATATAAAGTCTTACGTGTAAAAAAAAAAAACGCCATGAAGACGTATTTCTTGCTTATCATCATAGGCTTACATTACCACGACCTTTAAATTTAGGTTTTCTATGGTAAACTGCTTGAGAACGGTAAAAGCGCACTAAACACGAAGACACAAAGAAGGCACACGCAGGCATACACGTAGCAGTACTTTCAACAGTTCTATTTTGCGATTGCAAGGCTAGTTATAGGGCCGAAAAATATGAGCACATCTGCTGTGCTGTAGAACAAGATAATTACTAGGCACCATAACGAATGCCAATAAAGTCAAAATCTTTTCTTGTAAGCGTCATAGAGGGCATGCTAATACACTTGCCACCCGTCTTTTCAATCTGCCCTGCTTCCATGATTTCACGTGTACACTTTTTTAATATTTCTTGACGAAATTCTGCGCTTGTCAAACAAAGGAAAACAGCCACACTTCTTACAAAGCACAGCCAAAAAACAAGCTGTCACGTTTCCAACATTGAAATGGTGTTGACGCCACCATTAATTTAGGCAACGACCAGTTTGACCGACGTAGCTGATTGATATGTGGGGTTTAACGTCCCAAAACCACTATATGATTATGAGAGACGCCGTAGTGGAGGGCTCCGGAAATTTAGACCACCTGGGGTTCTTTAACGTGCACCCAAATCTGAGCACACGGGCCTACAACATTTCCGCCTCCATCGGAGACCGACGTAGCTGCGGCCACAAGATAGCGGCCAACAATACACCACACTCAACGCAATCAACAAAATTTTGTTTTGTGTGTTTTCTGAGTACGTGGGCCTTCTTTGTGCTTCCGTTTTCAGTGCGCGTTTACCATTCTGAAACATGGAATACCAACGTGCCCAGATGTCCGCCTTGATGGCAGACTGCAATTGACGTCTGTATCATCTTCATGACGAACGGTGAGGATCGGCAATCTTGCTTTGATTAGAGGCGTACATATCACACAATACATTTCATTGGGGTTGCAATCCGTCGAACACGCGTCATTATGATACGTGCTTACATGAAATGGATAATCGGATCATGCTTTATCGGTACGTCATTCGCGCTTATTACTGCAGTTATTTTCAATTGGCTTTGACAGAACAAAAAAAAAATCGTACGTGTGGGGCATTAAACGCCCGCGCGAAAAGCGTGCTATATTTACCTTCTCGGGAAATTTGAAGCGACTATGCCACGAGTAACGTACTCCTGCGGCGTGTTTGCAAATCGTTAGAGCAAGCACGTAGCTTGGTTTCCGAACAGACCTTAATGTTCGCTGAACTTTACGGACTCACGTCCGTGATGCCCGACGGTATACACACTACTGTAGTAATCGGCTTTGAGGCCGTCGCCAATTAGACCACCGCTGCAGCAACGCACGACCTTATATTGAACCTGTATGCACGTGCTGGGGCTTTGCAAACTGCGGGCACCTAGCAGTATACGCATCGAAAGGGGCATTACTTACCCCACAACGACGCTCGGGGTTCGAAATCGACATGGCACTATAACGTCGCAACCTTACTCTGCCCGCTGTGTACTCGCGTTAACGCCCACCAAAATGACGGGTTCACAAGCTCCGTCGCAGTCGCCCTCTAATTGTTGCCTAATGAAGTCGAGAGGCGCGGTTGTGACCGATCTGTATTCTCTCGTCAAGTCATCAATCGAGGGTCGCACGAGAGTCGCACTAGATCAATATCTATCTATCTATCTATCTATCTATCTATCTATCTATCTATCTATCTATCTATCTATCTATCTATCTATCTATCTATCTATCTATCTATCTATCTATCTATCTATCTATCTATCTATCTATCTATCTATCTATCTATCTATCTATCTATCTATCTATCTATCTATCTATCTATCTATCTATCTATCTATCTATCTATCTATCTATCTATCTATCTATCTATCTATCTATCTATCTATCTATCTATCTATCTATCTATCTATCTATCTATCTATCTATCTATCTATCTATCTATCTATCTATCTATCTATCTATCTATCTATCTATCTATCTATTGGGCGAAGTTTATGTACCTTTTTCTCCATAACCATAAAAAATACAAAAATAATTTTACTATCATTGTAATCATGGGTCATTTTTCTTCGTACTGAAGCAGATTTAGCACTGAAAATTGTAATGCTAACTTTTTGAATACTTTTTACTCCAGGTACATAATTATTAATTGATAATAGCTATCACATGTCGTGTTAAGAATAGCACTTCCTCACACAATAATTCTGCTTCGGTATATTCCCTACTTCGTCATCTAAATGCTGGCCGAAAAGTAGGATTCTAGATACTGTGGTTGCTGATAAAAAGGAACATAAGTACGAGAAAGCATGTTTTGAGGTTATCGCATTTAAAGTTCGAAATCTGCATTGCTTAAAAAAAACAAGATAACAGCAAATTGACGGACTTGTTGAGCACCAGGAATGACGGCAATTGAGCACCAGCCAGATGCTCCTAACCAATATCACTTTTTGTTTTTGTGTTGGAACGTCTTGCTTGGTGGGCCTCATTTGTCGCCTGCTATGCTGCCATGTCAGCAGAGCACTGTCAATGAAGTTCGAAGTTGCGTAGACCCTGCACTGTGCAGTGCCCTAGTAAAATTCTACAATAGTTCGGCACATTCACAAAGGCTATATTGTAATCATTAAAAGTGAACACAGCCTCAAAAATGCAGTATAACAGTGTTTGGAGGTCGAGGAAAAAAAATCAACACGCTCACACACGACAATTTAATGACTCGTTATGGTTTTCAGTTTTTTTCACGGAGGCATTTACAATTAATTCTGGATGAGCTCGTTCCAGATAACTTGGCTTGACAGCCTCAATAACAGATCTTGAAAGGTGTTCTTTATGAACGAATGGTTCACCATTCAACTGAGCTTTCTTGAATTGACTCAAAGTTTCGGAGTCCATCGAGCAAAGGTTGTGAGATTGACTGGTATCCTTGATGCCGTGTGAGAATATGTGAACCGGACAGCTCTTTCTATGTCCTTCAAGCTGGCTATGTTCCTTTTAATGACCCAACGATAATAGTTTTGGCGCCTGATAATGATGACACCACTAAGACGTCGCTAACCAGATATAGTTTTCCCGACAGAAAACTTGATGTCTCTGCTTTTTTTCGTTTTCTCAATTCTGGGCCCATTCTTTCATGAATGTGCGAAATCCACTCCAGCTTGCAAACTGTAATTTCTCCACATGGCTATAATGATTAAACTGCAAGGAATCCCTTGCTACGTAAGTATAGGGGCTTGGCAGGCCACCACACAAGTATTGCAATATGTAATTTTTAGAATGAAAGAAAATCGTAATAACGCAAACAAACCACTAATTCTGGTACATAAAAGGCTGTAAACTTCAAATAACGCGAAAAGAAAAAAACAAACCATTTTTTTCCTCCATAATTTTGCTTACCCTTTCCTTTTAAGAAAGCGCCTCTTTGTGCTACGGTCCACTTTGCTGCACTGGTGCGCATAAGACGAATGAAAGGCTTTCTCGGCTATTTGATCATCACCCTATACGATGACAGAGTTTTTATTATTTTATCTTGCTAAATAAAATGTCGCGGATGTGATTCCAACCACCAGCCGAGGCATACAGCATGAAAGCAGATCAGCAAGAATTATCGCATGACTGGTGCGCTTGTATTAGAGGCGAAAAAAAGTGGAACACATTTAACCCCCTTTTCGGAGTTTCAAGGCTATTAGGTAGGAAGAGTCATCTTATTTTAAAAGAAATTTGAGGCATGGCTGTTTATGTTCGACCGAAACTTCGGCAATATAGAGTTCTGTGATGTATCATCACGATAACAATGTTTGGGGACGAATCGGCCAGCCATCACTGGAGAGATATAGGTATAGGATTTAGCACGTTTGAAATATTGCTTTGAAATATTTGGCAGTGAAGGGACGATTTCGGAACGTATGTTTGGTTTCATTGAACATTCGGGCGGAACGATTGGCGTTCGCATTGGAAACTGCGCAAACAGAATGAGCTACACGCGCACTCGACATCGCAAGTTTTAGGGACGTGTGCTCCACTGCAAAAGCAAACTTCCGTTGCGAGGGTGCACGATGCTTCTAATCTTGTTGGTAATTGTATCGTATTGTCACAACTTGCAGCTTCGAACAATTACAAGTTGAAGCATTTGATTGGAGCTCATGTTCGTAAACAAAGCAGAGCTATCCTTTCCTCGTAAATTTCACATCCCGAAAATATTCGCTGGGACTGCATACATACACACAAGTTTCATGTGTTGAGGATTGCAATTCGCATCCACATCCCATCCCCCTCTCCTTTTTCTTTACAACTTATGAGCACGGCATACCATTCTGGTTTTATATGGAGTAAAAGTAAAAAAAAAGGGGGGGGGGGTATATCTTCAAGAAAGTTCGCCTCTCAAAATAGCAATCGACCGAGCCCATATGGCGGTGCCTAGAAACATGGCCGTGAGACAAAGCCACGAGAGGCGTTCCATCACATCTTCCTATCTGACTGGAGCTCAACAGAGGTAAGATCGCTCATCCAAAAAGCACGTCGTGCGTCAGTATCGGCCCACAAACCTTACATAATAATTTCAGAAGTTTTGGGGTGAAGGGTGTGGCAATCTAAATTACAAATCCGGATCCAATTTCGTACGGAGGACGAGTCCACATGTGACGAGCGTCCGTGGAAGTGTTGCTGTAAGTGCGTCAACTACAGAAATAATCATCAGCTAGCAGCAGGGAGAATGAATGAATGAATGAATGAATGAATGAATGAATGAATGAATGAATGAATGAACGAACGAACGAACGAATGAATGAATGAACAACTTTATTTATCCCTGGTTTAAGGGATGTGACCAAAAGGGCACAGGGTGGTGGGGAGGAACTGCTGAAGGAAAGTGGTCTCATCTGTACATAAGCAAACAGGCTGGCCTTGGAAATAAATTGACGCTTACACATTGCACTCTAAGCTATAGATAACGCCAAGTGCAAGCTGTCAGCACTGCATAAAGTAATCTGCCCTGTACAAGGCCGAAAAAGGATGTTTCGAATGTTGAACAACACCAGCAAAGAAATGATCGCTCTTAATATAGTCACTGCGTACGTTCCACGCGGTAGCATTTTACACGCTTCGCAATTTTCGAAGTTCACTTGCGAGATTCACCCACTTGCAAGATTAACACACCCACCGTTAGGCGTCGCAAAGGTATTACTCGAAGACTGAGTTCAATTGCCGCAATGAATGACCCGTGAGTGTCTACTTAAGTGAACGGATAATCTTTTCGAAATTCACGTGCGAGATTCGACCACTGTTAAGCGTCGTAAAGGTAAGGTATTACTTGAAGGCGGAGTTCAATTGCCGTAATTCTTGACCTATGAGTGCCTGGCTAATTGATCGAATAATTTGAATAAATGAAACACTTGGAACGCATTAAATATAAAAAAAACTATATAAAATGCACATAGACTTCTAAAGACCGTTACGAGTTCTTATAATACGGTAGTTTTTAGCGCGAAATAAACACAAGAGACAGACAAGCGCAAAGTCCCAGACGAGAAGGACTGCTAGAAGAGGCAACTATTTATGCGTTATAGGTGGCGCAAAGTGCGCCTGCCAATCTCGGAAAGGTAATCGCTCGTTCGGCGAACCACATTTGACGTTCATTGTGTGCCAAGACTTCTATGGTCCACTTCGACGAAGTGATTAGATTTAACTCTGACCTTTCATCACACTTCTCAAGAATCATTCAACCTCCCTCTTGCCGAGTGATACTAAGTCAGACTCACTCTCTCGCTCACTCTAACGCTCATCGACACACTCATGCTCATAATGACGTTATACCAGTGAACTCGCGTCAACGCCTCTCCGGATTAACCCAAGTTCACGCATGCTTACACTCTCGCAAGTCGGAACTATAGCTTAAACTCAGTCTGGCAGCTCACTTGTAGACTTAGAGAAACATGTCACTTGCGAATTCGCCGTCACCGATTATTAGTTTTGACTACAGCTTGAGGTGCAGCGTGTCAGAGACGCACTGTCAAGACCGACCTCTCGTCCTTACCCTTCATTAAATATTATTTAATACATAAAGGTCCATGACTTCTTTATTTGAGTCGTTGCTACAGTATGGTGATTTGCGAAGAAGTTATGTGGAGTTCTAGTGAATGTGCAGTGATAGTGACGTTGCCAGACTAATAAACGAGATAAACGAGAGACTGCGCACAGTCTAACGTGCAAGGTTACGATAACAACACGTGTGCAAAAACACTCGAAAAAAGGTGACCTCCACTTTTAAGGTGTCATATAGTTTCCCCTGAGAGTACTTGGCTGGAAAGATTAGAATAACGACGCAGTTTCTAACACCCTTTATCCCGAGTTGAAGCACGGTGGGAGAAAAGAGCACGAAGCTGCAGCAGATTCATCAAACATGGCGCTCGTGTTTTGCTAATATTTTTTGAATAAGATGCGCTGGTATTCGAGAAAGTTTCATACCTGAGAGAAAACTCGAGAGGACATCATTGTTTGCCTTCTGTGTTTTCACTACGCTAAAGGGGAAAAATAAACGCAGATTAGGATCCCGTGAACAACGGGGGAAAAGTGAACCACAACAACAACATAAAAAAAAGAACGTAAGGTCGGGTGTTTTAAAAAAGTACTTATTCGCCGTGAGCCGATACTAAGTTTTCAATTAGGAACGCACGAAACACAGTTATGTGCGCCTAGGCAAAGGAAGTTATGATTTATAAAATGGGTTTATTGCAAACCTTCGCTTTTTAAGTTCACTCACTGCGACAGCAACAGGTTTTTAGTGCCGGTGGGTATTGCCGTCTACACGAGCAAAAAAAAAATGTCTTTTGCAATTCACGCAGCCACATTATTGCCTTCATCGTGCCCTTCATCGGGGCCTTTGCGTACTCAATACAATAATTAGTGGCAAGCCATGAGATAGTTTAATTAATACCACGAGAAAACGCAAACTTTCTCGGCGAATAAGACATCTGGGCATGCAAGCAAAACTTAGCACAGAGCGCATTATTTTCATGAGTAAAGACGTGAACTATATAATTCTTCAAGTGGTCGTGTGTTGTTCATTGTTGGGACTTCTTCAATATATAGGCCACGTTAGCGTGCTTAAAGCCAGTAAGTACACTACGCGCACTCCAATAACGGTGACATTCGTCCTTTCAACCGAACTACAAGCACCAATAGTCTTCCGGCTATTGGAAATCTCCCAAAGGACCATATAGGTCACGATCTTCACTCCCAGCAACGATTTAGGTGAAGGCATTCCACGTTGGTTCAATGCAATGCGCGCGCACACACACACTCTCTGGGAAGGAAATCAATGTGGCTTCACTCTCATCGGAGTTTGGACAAACACGCGGCCAGCCGTTGATCCTTGCACGGAGCGCGCACTCTGCGACAATATTGACCGATCGGAACCAGGGTGCAGTTCCACCTTTCGGAAAAAAGCTGGTAGTGGTCCCTAGCGCCGAGTTCATCGGATCAAATTGAGTATCCAATAACTTGCCGAAATCACACGCCTGATAGGATCCACACTTAGCACGCATGACTAGCTTAAACCACGCCTGTCCGTTCATGCGGTATGCGCCAATTCGCGCCTTAACGGTCGCCGAACCGAGTTGCCGACTCGTGCGGGAACACGCCGTGCGGAGATCGAAGTCGGATGCTTGCGTTGCGGGGAAACGCTGCCCTCGGGCGGGTTTTTATTTCAGATGCGGTGGTCCGAGCGTTAATCACCAGTGCAACAGGGAATAAGGGCTGAGTGGGAAAAACAACACATAGGAAACGAAATCCTCGCGAAAGGTTGAAACCCACCACTTACGCGTAATGAATGGAATCTTCTTCCTCAGGGGTCACAGTTAACGTTTGAACTTTACTACATGGCGTGAAGCTGTTGATGCAATTGTAATCAGAAGACACCAACAATATGTGGCTGGTGAAAAGGTTAAAATGCAGTTTATAGTTCTTCATAAATATGAACTGCACCGACCAACTTTGAGCCGTCCTAACGATCCCGACGTGGGATTCACCCACTGCGCGCTAAAGCGCGCCTTGCAGGACCATAATAAAAATTTACAACCAACCAATTATTAAGTGACCTATAGAAAGGCTGGCCGACTTTTGGATAGGTGCACCTCTTTTCGTCGAAGACCCTGGTCATCCTTGGCGTGTTAGTTTTAAAAGGGCTAATTCTCTCAAGGCTCACACTTCAAGGACAGTGAGGTGCTTTTGGCAAAGATGAACCAAGCTATATACATTGATAAAAAAGTGAAAAAGTTTGATCAGAGGAAGTGAAAGAACGCTTATTTGAGCGGCCCGTAAAACATATACGTACTCAAGAAAACTTCATTGATACCAAAGCCGGGATGAGCTAGTTTTTCAAGTGGTCGTTGACTTTGAAAGAGATAAGCCTTTCAGTATAAACATCCAACAGCTAAATGACGGTAAAGCATCTTTAACTAAGATTAAATCCATCTATCGAAACCTTGGACAGCTTCTACAATGTGCTTATATCTCTATATAGCACACGTTGAAATGTTTGCGAGAGGAATCACTGGCGAAAGGCTGTAAAAATGCACTGAAAAAGCCAGGTTGGCTCGTCTTATTCACTGTACTCTTTCAAGCGCAGCCAATCTTGGTAGCAAGGTACCGAAAAAATAGTCAATTATCTTGGTGGGGCTCAGTATTCGGGCGCAACAATAAATTACATTTTTCACTTTGCATCTGTAGCTGTCACGCTCTTTCTCTTTTTTTTTTTTGTTTTTGCGACGTGCGCAGGTCTGCCGTGCATTCTAACCACGACGATCTTGGTAAAGGAGAAAGTGAAAAACAGAATGGTTAACTGGCATGTTACCCTTCACTAATGAACCAGAGAGAGGGAGGTTGAAAAACAAGAGAAGGGAAAGGAACAGAGCACAGGCTCACTAGAATTGACTGCAGTTGTAATGAAGCTGTACCCCTTCAAAGCACAAAGTTCATAAATCATCGCGAAAAAGTGCGTTATGTTATGCGAGGCCTTTGTCGGAATGATATTTAAACACACACACACACACACACACACACACACACACACACACACACACACACACACACACACACACACACACACACACACACACGCACACGCACACGCACACACACACACACACACACACACACACACACACACACACACACACACACGTGCACGCACGCAGTAATATATGTGCTTCCTCACTATATTAAGTTGTAAGCTATTAGAAGACGTGTTATTGTTGAAAAATGTCAAAGAGGTGTTCATGGCAACTTTAACGACAAGCATCCACTAGCGGAACTTTGTTCAGCTGAGTGTAATATATATATATTGTGGCCCGTGTTGGTGACTTCGAGCCTGTATTTGTCACGCCACTTCAGGCCATTACATTCAAAGAGACAAGCTGATGATGGTGATTGTGATCATGCAGGGATGATGACGATGATGTCAAAAAAAAGGGGGGGGGGGGGCGACTACGCGTCAGTGCTGCGAATACTCTGGAAACGGCGGACCTTATTGCCTATAGCCTTTCTTATTTACACCCCATCACTCTCGCTTCTGATTCCTATGAGTGTGTTATGCTATAGTATACATGGCTATGCTATTTTATCACTCTCTTTGTTTCCGTCTTTACTCGTTGTTTCTCTCTTTTCTTCATATATTTCATTTTTCCCCTTTTCTCCCTCTGTCTGCTCTTTCTAGTTCCCTCGCTCATAGAAATGCAATCATATGGTTCTCCCAAATGCTTGTTTTGATAGTGTGCCCAGATAGATGAGGCAAAAAAAAAAAAAAAGCCCGGATAGACGAGTGGTTACGACACTACCAATTAAATCGTGGTTCGCAAGTTGGAATGCAACCTCATCAACACATTTTATTACGGTGTATCTACTTCTCCTCCTACTCTCCACTTGCCATCTCTTCTCCTACTCTTTCTCTTCCCTCTCCACTTGGCCGACCAGAGTTTCCTCTTGACGCTTGCTCCTCCCCACCTTTGTAGCTCCTTACTTCAGTCCTCCTTGCTTTAACAGGCTTTACTCTCTCTCACTCCCGGCTCCAAACTCCTTTGCCATCTCTTTCCATGACTCCTTTTCTACACTCGCTCCCTTCAATGTCTTCGCTCTCTCTGTCCCCCGCTGCACCCGGTAGCGGAGCTTCCCAAATTCGCGCGCGCTTACTAGCACGACATTTTGCGAACGCCTGACGAGTGATTGGCAAGCTTAAAAAGCGCCGCTGTTAGGATAAAATAAAGAGAAATTCGTAAGAAACAAAAGAACGACTTTAGACATACATTGTTGGTTGAATTCATGGTGTATTGTGAATTAGTACCCGAAACAGAGAAGATCAATGAAGTTGACATCGTAATTCTATAGCTTATGACAGTTAAGTACGCGTGCATGAACTGATTGCTGCCGACTTTGTTTACAGCCTTGACGGCGTATGCTGCCTTATTATTGCGTCCTCGTGGTCTCGGGTTGATTCGCTCAGTTTTCGTTTTTCAGCTTTCTTACAGCGCAACACCAGAAAAAATACAGGACCGTCTTTTCTTTCTGTTCTACTCCTTCGCTGTCCTGTATTTTTTCTGGTGTTGCGCTGTAAGAAAGTTCACGATGGATCCTAACCAACTGGCCCGACTTACCGTCTTACTATAATTCGTTTTTCAGTGCGTGTCACGTAATTGAGTGAGTGAGTGAGTGAGTGAGTGAGTGAGTGAGTGAGTAAGTGAGTGAGGGAGGGAGCAAACATTTATTTGGTCAGGCAAAACGCGACATAACGCGCACCTGGCAAATCCCACTACGGGATCGACAGGTCTAGTCTGCCGGCTCGATCACGGGCACACTGGACGGCTAGGATTCGGTCTTCGAAGACGCGACTTCGAAGGAGCGTGTCACACTCTTCCTTGCAGAACTTCGGGCCCAGTGACCAGCACTCCCAGAGCTCGCGAGGCAAAGTTGCAACCTCGTCACAGGCCGCGCAACAACTATTCGTGTAAATTTTCGGATAGATAGACCTCAATAACGCATTCGATTTCAATCACAGCACGCGTGTAGGTGACTCGCGTTGCGGGAACTCGTGAAGTGATAGCTCGAAGCGAAAGTCACCCGCTTGAATTGCGGAATAATTTCTCCGAATCTTGTTGCTCTTTTCCAGTCCCTAGTAAAATTGCCTCGCACGAGAGGCCTTTAGCTGTTCCCGACCACTGAACAGTCTAGAGAGCTTGCTTTTTAGCGCCTGGCGTGCAATTGTAGCGAGTCAATGCTCGAATATCTGTAAACAAGAGGTGCAAAATGTAGGGCTTGTTTTTAAGATAGATAGATTAGATAGATAGATAGATAGATAGATAGATAGATAGATAGATAGATAGATAGATAGATAGATAGATAGATAGATAGATAGATAGATAGATAGATAGATAGATAGATAGATAGATAGATAGATAGATAGATAGATAGATAGATAGATAGACAGACAGACAGACAGACAGACAGACAGACAGACAGACAGACAGACAGACAGACAGACAGACAGACAGACAGACAGACAGACAGACAGACAGACAGACAGACAGACAGACCAGAAGGCAGGGAGAGAGGTGTAAATGCTTTTTCTTTCTTTTTTGATCCCTTCATTCCTTGGCTTCCATGTAGGGTAATAAACCACCCTTGCGTCTTGTCCTGCCTGCCACTCCTCCTTCCTTCCTGTCCTTTGGTGAACGCTATTCATACCAGAGGTTGTAATCATGCGCACGTGATTTGCACAAGCGCATCTAGCTTTTTTCTTTCACTCGGCGTTATGTTCTGCACGGCTGGAACCGGATTCTTGTTCTGACCTCGTCCACGACGTGCTGACGTCCAACTTGTTCTCACTGAACGAAGCGACAGAAAGACTAAATGTTTGGCTGGTTAATGTTTCAGTTACTATTCAAGAAGTAAACTAGCACATACAAAAATACAGCTGATACAAGAGAGGCCGTAACGTTTCTTTTTTTGCCTCCATTTGTTGTGCCAGTTGTCTTTCGTTTCCGCTAACATATTAAATATAAACTTGCAGCCATAGATTTACGATGAAGGAGCTTAAGAGAGACCCGCGGGTGTGAACGCCGGCACAACGAATGCAATAAAACAGTTCGAGACTCACATTTTACACATACCACCACCGTTTGTCAAACCACAATCCCGCAGTGACCGACAAAAAATCGGCGGCACGTGGATGCGCTGCTGATATTCGTCTACAAACGGCAGATGGTTTTCAAAGAGAAACTGTCGTTGCGAGGTAGGCCCGTATCCGTGTATATATTTGTACCTCTTTAGAGGCCGCGCCGCTTCTTAGGCCACACCAATACCTTTGGCAGCAATACCGCCAGGTCTCTCCGTGCTTTGTCTCCTTCCGCTTCTCCTTCCGTGCTTTGTCTCGGTGAAGAGTGCGACCACATACGACACGGATGCGACGTACGGGGTGATATCATCTTGGCGTGCTTTTCTTATCCCAAAATCATCGTACCTGAGTACGAGCCTAGAGGTGAGAAAATAGAGTTGCGGCTCGTTTTCTCTCCTTTCGAACTCGCCTGCCGTGGAACGCGTACATTAAGTGCCGTGCGGCCGGGCGCGTCAAAACAGCTTTCCCGCTCCTGCCTTGTTTGTTTGCTCACCGCGTGAGACGTTTTTTTTTTTTCTTTTTCTTCCGTGCCGACGAAAACGAGTAAAGGATAAAATGAAGAAAGAAAAAAGGGCTTGAGGACAATAACAACGACGTGTTTTTCAAAAGCTCATCTCTGAGCGTTTGCTAGTAGATGGTTGCAAAAGGGACATGGCGGAACTAAATGTGAGGTGTACTGTGTAACGTTACTCGTGCGCTCTTGTCTTATTGAAAATGACAGTCTGACTTAGAATATTTCAACGCATAAATCTTTGTCTGTCTGTCTGTCCGTCTGCCTGTCTGTCTGTCTGTCTGTCTGTCTGTCTGTCTGTCTGTCTGTCTGTCTGTCTGTCTGTCTGTCTGTCTGTCTGTCTGTCTGTCTGTCACTCGAAACGATTCAGCTACGCGGCCAAAGTTTAAAGAGTTCCTAAACGCTTAGCCATCTTGACCTGGTGGCGGCGTTCATACATCATCATCATCATCATCATCATCATCATCATCATCATCATCATCATCATCATCATCATCATCAGCATCAGCATCATCATCAGCATCATAATCTCTTTGACCCTTAAAAGCCCCCCAGGAGCATTAAATAACGGGGATAACGTTACCTAAATAAAAAAAAACTAAGAAAAGAACATAGTACAAATACACGACCAATACTCTCGCAGAATCCGAGAACAGACGCAAAAAATGTACTTATACAAATGTAAAAACATGTGCGCTCAAAATCGGAACTTTCTAGAGCGCGAAATAGAGTGATGGTGGTAGAGTTTTAATGGGTTTTCTAAGCTTAAGTGAGCTGTTAGTAGCGGTTTGATTGCGCACGAGTCCCGCTTTGATGGCTTCCAGTAAGCTATTCCATTCCTTGATGGCGACAGGAAGAAATGAATTGTTGAATGCAGCGGTCCTACTGAAAGGACGTTGGAGGTTTCGTGAATCGAATAGCCGGCAAGAGTAGCGGGCAGGGGAAAGTAAGAGAGAGCCATGCAAGCGAGGAAAAGAATAATATAACTTATGAAAAGAAGTCGAGAAAAAATACGCCTGTCATCTAGATTCTGCAAGCTAAAGACTTCTCAATAGAAGTGATACTTGATGAGTGATCGTAATTGGACGTGAGAAAACGGGCAGCCCTATTCTGAAGAGATTTCAACACATTGATCAGATAGGTTTGGTGGGCTCCAAATGGAAGACGCGTACTTGAGCTTCGTACGAACAAAGGTTACGTACTCAATTTCACGGACTATAGGAGGTGATAGGCATAAAGTTCTTCGAATTTAACCGACAATTTTCGATGCGTCAACGACTAAATCTGTGATGTGATCCGACCATGTGAGAGTGTTAGAAATAAGCACGCCAAGGTGTCAGTAACTGTCGACGTATGTCAAGTTCATTGAGTTCAAATTGTAGACGTATTCCAAGTTCTACCGCTTGCGAGATACGTGCATGACTTTGCATTTGGAAACATTGGTCTGCATCAACCATATTGAACACCATATTCAACTAAAGATAAGTCATTCTGTATAATTTCAGGTTCGTCAGGGGAGGTTATTCGGGAATAAAGGCCGCAGTCGACCGGAAATCATCGTATGGATGATGAAATTCCTGATGGTAGACTATTCCCATATAAGGAAGAGTAAGTGGCCGAGCACTGACCCCCGAATGCCGCCGGATTCATTGGGAGCATCAGTGGAGTGAAGAGCAGCAATGTCAGTGAGCTGAGGTCTATGTGGTAGGAAGCATCGGATCCACGACAGGGTTAAAGGGTTCAAGTTCAGACAACCGAGTTTGTTGATTAGTCGTTGATGAGCGACACGATCGAAGGCTTTAGGGAAGTATATATATGAGACGTCAGTTTGAAATAAAGACAAAGGTTCGTTTGAGGTCGGTAGTGGATTCGAAAAGATGAGGACAAACCAGGTCCAAAGTCGCGTTGCTTTTCGAAGAACCCGTTGTTATCTATGGGTGGTGGGCAACGTGCGAATAAATATTGTGCTCGAGGAAATTGCAGGCAGAGCATGTCAGTGAAATAAGACAATAATTAGATCGGTTAGAATGGACACCTGATTTAAACTCTGGGTTATTTTGGCTACCATATAGTCCGCAGGTATAATACCTCCGGAAAGGAACTGAGGGAATATGATTTGCAGAATGTGGCTAGTAATAGCTCTATAGGATCTTAGTATCTTGGCCGGTATCTTATCAGGACTAGAAGTAGTCGATGTTTTCAGTTCATGATTTTTAGAATACCTTCAGCATTTATGATGACGGGTGATATCTGGGTAAAGTCATACCTGGAGGCAGACCGAATATTGCATTGCGGCTCATTATTAAAGACTTAGGAAAAGTAAGAATTCATCGAGTCAGAGCGCTGCTGAGATGGTACCCGTGAGCCTCGCTTGTGAGCATTATCGATCAAAAAACGAATATTACGCATATATGAAGCGCAACATCAATACATAAGTATTAGGTGGCGTGTTTCTTTACTATAACTTGCGTAGATACATGATCCTAGGTAGTCTAGAGCTCCTTACACTGCCCTGACAATGCGACGCTATGCACGAACAAGCGGGTGTTTCCTACACTTCACTAAGACTATACGATGCTGCCACCTACCAGCGGCTCTGCGTTCTACACAAGCTTCCGTTTCCCGACATTACTGCCTGATGGCGTACATATCTCACGCAGCGCCTCCAGGCAGAAGACTATCGTATTGCGACATTTGCAGCAAAGCACACTACGTGGGCATTTTTTTCTATCGTTTTTTTTTATTTTAATGTGCCCAGGCGTTGCTCGGTAAGATCGACAGATCTTCGAAGAATGGGAACAAAAAAGGACGAAAAAATGGAGAGAAAAACATGTTTCAGTTGCATTTGGGGGGGAGTGTTGTAGCAGTCTACCTGCAAGGTATTCGCGCATCGCAAACAAATAACAAGGGCAGCCCGAGGATATATTTGAAGGTTGCAGAGCATGTGGAGTCAGCAGAGAATTAGCAAAAACAAGAAAAAGAAGAAAACAACAAGGCAAGAGACGATGAACCAAACACAGCAGAAGAAGAACAGGCGAAGAAATGTTACTGATCCAACGCTCGCAGAAAACAGTGATAAATGCGATAAAGAAGTAGTCGGCACGATAAAAAAATAATAGTGCATAGTGTGATGTTGGACCGAAGCTAGTACGAGAGCGATTAAATTGTAAATGTTGTTTTGACGGGCGTCTGCATGGAGGATATGAAGACGCCATATATTCTGACTCGTTCTGATTTATTGGCGGGAGTCAGGTTTTCGGTACCTTGTTCGGTCTATTTCTTCCTGTTGCGCTGTAAAATCAGAAGACGTGATGTAAAATCTAAAATAAGTAACAAAAAAAGGAACACATGAAAGATGAATGGTATAAAGATACGGGATAACGACACCTCCCCGTCGTCTTATCTTCCTCTGTGTCTAAAACGAACGAGTGAAAACAAAAAATGCAGGCTCCACCCGCAGAACGATGGCCCACCTTCTATCCACGAGGGAAAAACAGTCGTGTTGGCAGGTTCCCCCGATCCCTAAGCACATTTTCTCGGCTGATGTAAACTCTTCGCATAATTGTAGTTAAAAGATGTCACTATCTAAAACATTTGCTGTTTGAAACATTCAATTTTGTTAAGCAGCGATGCTTGAATGCTTGAGGTAGTTTGGAAAAACGTTCAAGTTTCCAGTCTTAAACCACTGACATAAGCGTGTGCCCGTTTAGTAGCTAGTCAATTATGCGGAACACTCGAAGAGTGCATGACGTCACGGACATGAGTAAACGCTATTTAAGCAAGTTTGGTGGAGCATTTAAGACTGCGTAGATGCCCTGATATAAGGTTTGAAAAGGTACACGTCAACAGCGAAGAGAGATCAGGTGGGTAGAATTTGCGAAAGCACATCTGTTTATTCCTCTTGCGTTGTGGTTTGCTCTTTATGCAGTTTATTCTTTGATCCTTCTTTCTGCAGCCTAAAGGCTACAAGTACATCGAGTAACACCATCGAACTTTTTCTTGTACTTTTCTAAGAACAACAGAACGAGAAACCTATTATTCAACCAGTCTTGAACGCAGCTCTGCGAGAACACAGGCTGCACTTTTTTTTATTCGATCTATTCTATGCGGAGGAGTGAAAGTTTGTAAGCAGCAAAAGAACATGCAAGCGCTAAGGTCAGAAAGTTCAGAAGGATGTATTCACTTGATGTTATTTGCCAATCTGAAAACAGTTCTTTTTTCATGCTGAAGGGCAGCGCAACACGCAATCTGTTTCGATCTTGGTAACTGTTAAACTTGATTTTCACCTTGTTTTCGTCGAGCGAGTGGGCACACCTTTCTTTGTTAGTATCTCGATCACTCTAACAACAGCACATTGCAAAGCACGAGCGGGAGCTGCGAGTGACCGATTGATTTTTGGGACTCTCGTAGGCACACTGCATGTAGGCAGCCCTGCACTCTTCCCTGGGTTTTAGACCTACTTTCAAAAAACCCTAGGTGAAAACTTTCCCGTTTCATTACCTTTAAGACGGTCTGAAAATAAACAGAAGCGATCTTTCCCTGCAGTTCTTCTTTTCTACAATGCGTCATCGCAAGAAGATTTGTCACTGAACTACGTCGCTGAAGTGCTGTGCGAGTTTCTTACCGCCTACGCAATTCACTCGCGAGTCTTCCGAAAAGCTAGCATCTTTGAACGTTCGCCCAAGGATGCGTAGTGCACTTCTATGTAAGCTTGAGCAACGTTTCTTTTGTGAAGTACCCGCGTGGTTATCGTGTTAGGCGCGAGCACGCATACATTCATACCTGGCGCCGAATTCCCAGTCTGTAGCTGTTAAGTGCTTCTTAACGTTGGCCGGACGGACGCGCTTATGATCCGCATTGGCTGAAATGCTTTCCGAACTGTTTTAGCGTAAGTAGCTTTTGTAAATAAAGGCTGCGTTCTTCAACTATGCTTTCACATTATTACCAATTAACTACTGCTTCACCGCCTTCTACAGCTCCTCAGAAAAACACGTGAAACATTCCGTTTCACTGCTAATGAAGTGAAAATGAGAGTGACCAAAGATACTCCACCTTTGACTAGAAGCAAGCTCTGCTACACCGAGCCTAGAGGTATCTCACTGTCTGCTCGCATTCGAGAACAGAGAAGAAATATTATGTGAAAGAAACACGCAGTAAATGTCTAAAAAATAAACGTGATATAAAGTTTCACATTTCCGTGTCACTAAATAAGACGTAATTATTACCTAGTATTTGAGTGTCGAACAGAAAAGTCTTCACGGTTATAATTTCCTAATTTTTCTAACAATGAGAACCGCGATATGGTTACGAGGCACGTCGCAGTAGAGTGCTGAAAATTTTCAGTCATCTGACATTCTTTGAAGCGCACTGACATCGTGCACAAAACAAGGGCGTCTGTAGACCTATTCCATGCTTGCAAACAGAGGTATAGGTGCCGTCGACATACGGAGGCGCTTATAGCGACGTCATGGTGCGCAAGCTCTGCCCAGCCCAGAGCTCGCCACTGCCCTCTATGATCACTTCACAACTGGTGCATCTGCTGCAAAGCTTCCTCTGAGCACAGCGCGTCGTTTCTTTTTAGTTTAGTTTCTTTTTTTATGTAACAGTAAGCCTGCATCACTGTATACATTTTCTTTTTGGACCCAGGACTAGCCATTGGCTACGGGTCCAAGCAGTCTGATGATCTTTTCTATCGTATGATTCAACAAATAAAAAAAAAAACTTAGGCTCAAAAAAAAACTTAGACCCCTAAGCCTTCTGAAGTGACCTAAACTACTTCGTTTTCAACTAGTGTAATCGAGAGCTGGTGACGCCTGATTGTATTAGAATTATTGCTGACCAGAATCATGATTTATAGCGGGCTCCCTTAGTACAGTACATTTAAATTCACAATACTGATTTCCAGGTAATTTTCTCTGGCTCAACCGTGACAGCCCCACGTTCTCACAACTGATGGGGCAATGCAATGTTGTCCGAACAGGAATAAGTATCTCAGACAAGTTGGTCGACCTACCTTCGTCGAGAGTGCCTGATAGCCTAGTAGTGTCCCAAGCATCGTCGTAGAAACATTCGAACAAGAATCTCACAGATTGCATTTCAGGCACCGCGCATAATAACACTGTAAGTGCAAAAGGTTCCACGCATCTTGAATAATTGCCCGCGTATATAAATCATCGCTGTTTTCTCCCTATCAACGGCATCAGTTTAACAAGCTACGCTCTGAATAAAATAAAGCCACTCGTTTCATTGCGCATAACTATACAGCCCAAATCGCAGCATAATAGCGGTCAAACATAACATATTACTCTTGCCGCTTTATATACGAGATTATGCCGCCATTTTATGCTTACTTATGTACTATCGTTGCAGCATCAGGCCATATCCTTTGCCACGAGAATCCCCATCACGAATTACGCACAGCGTAATCTATGAGGTATTAGAAGTACAGACGTGTGAACTAATGCTTTCAATCCGTCGGTGTTTCAATGCACCATTTTGGAACGATGCTATTCGAAAACACTGATTCCATTTGCAGCCATAAATTTTTTAACAATAAAATCCACAAACATTTTCTGTTACGATGTGATGTCGTCATAAATACTCAAAAGTATTTTTTCTGTAAGTGCTCTTTTATTGTTTCTTTCTTTGTCGTGTGTGAGACAAATGTTAACAATTTAAAGTATTCATGCTGATTCCCTGTTATAACCCGAAGTACAGCACTTACGCATGCTCTTTCTCTTTGATTTTGCCCGGTACGAAAATTTTACAAAAATTTGGATGTTATTTATGTATCCTCCGCAAGTAGTATCCTATATTTATTAGGAACGCGTGGCTTAAAAAGGCGTTTACAGAAGTTTTAAAGGTCGAGTATCGTCGCAAGAGCAATTTTAAGCACATGTTAAATCATGTCAATGTAAAGCCGATTCTACTACCCACATGACACCCTGTTTTCACCTGAGGTGTAAAACTTGTGAACATCTTCAAGGTGACATTATAGTTAAAAGCACCGAAATTGATTACATGCATCGTATAAATTGCAGCTTTACCTGCACTATTTCAAACATTGTCTACATGGTCGAATCTTCATACTGTGACAGATGGTACGTTGGTGAAAGAAGACAGCCTGTTAATGTTGGATTAAATGGGCATCGCGCGAACACGACTCAGAAATTACCGAAAGCAGCGACACAACATGTTATTGTAGAAAGTCACAATTTCAATGACCTCAAGCTTCAATATCTCAAGTCAAACTTCCGGTCTCCAAGGTACGGAAGATATACAAGCATACCTTATTCGCAAGTTTAATACACTCCAGCCAACCGATAAACATTTCAAAATGCGCTCTTGGGTCCATTCCCTATGGTACAAACAACGGAAACCGATAAGTGATAAGTCCGTCTTTTAGGAATTTCTACGTTGTTCCTCGTACTTGCTTGAAAGATATATTTTGACAATTACATACCATTGTGATGTGGTGCTTTCTTCCGACAACCATTATTCAGTGACGCGTGCCCCTCTGCCCCCCCCCCCCTTTTTCCGGGCGCCCACACTTCATTGTTTTTTTCTTTTTCACGAGTTAATGCGACCTCTCATGGTCTAGTGCGCCGCAGAGCACGTAGTGTGAACTCTCTAACTGCACCATGCATGCTACGCGGCGTTGTCTGCTTCGTATTTGTCTTAAGTGCCCTTGGTCTTTATACGGAACCTCACGGCGACGACAGAAATGCATTGCCAATAATGAGAATGGACGCTCGGACACTCACGGCGATGAAGACCAGTCCGTCGAGTCGCATGCCTTGTAGGGTCGTTGCGCGTGCGGAGCTGGTCAAGCCTCACGACCGGACTGAGGCCGCCGTTTTCGGGGAGATGCTGCTGCACTGCTGCCTCTGGATTCCGCTGCTGCGGGGGCCACCACTGCAGGCCGGCCAAGGCATGGGACGGGCCGCTGCGAGGCGCACATCAGTCGTCACGCATTGTATGCTAAGTGCTCTAGAGGTCACCTACATTGATTCCACATTCTGTCGCACACGACTTTCAACTACCTGTTGTTGTCTATAGCGACATTTATTGATATAATAATATGTGGCATTTTACGCCCCGAAACAACAATATTGTTGCACACATGCACGAAGACAAAGAAGCGTATACGGTGAACGCACTTGTCGCCCAGAGCCAGAAAGGAAGAAGAGGATCAAGAGGATCTCTAACCAGTCGTGAGGGCCGCTTCTGAGCTACCCTTCACGACCTAATAAACGGACCCTTTCAACCTCTACCAGTCTCTTTCAAACGTAACAGAGTGGTGGAGGAGCTGGGTAAGCGCTTCACTTCATGATCACTGCCACAGCTTCGACGAAGCCGTCGACTTGCCGGTCTCCCACCATCTGCCGTCAGTGACTTCGACATGCCCGAAGAAGCAGGCGTTTCCAGGACGGCGCCGTCTGGTCCGCTTCCGTACTACCGAGTTCCACCGCCCTTCGGAGGAAAAGCCGAAGATGTCGACGCCTGGCTCACCAAGTACAAACGTGTGGGCAAGTCCAACGGTTGGGATGCAGCCGCTATGCTAGCCAACGTTGTTCTCCGTGACCGACACCGCACTGGTATGGTACGAGAACCACGAGGACGCTTTCACGACGTGGGATATTTTTGTTCAAGAGCTCTGGGCGACAAATGCGTTCACCGTATACGCTTCTTTGTCTTCGTGCATGTGCGCAACAATATGATTACGAAAGACACCGTGGTAGAGACGATAGTTATAGCGCGAGAACAGAACGACGACACAGAGACAAGAAGGACACGAAGAACGTTCTGTTCTTGCGCTATAACTATCGTCATGTCATACCAACTAGCCCAAGCTGTCACACGTGGTAGAGAGCTCCAGAAATTTAATCCATAAGGTGTTCTTATTTTAACGTGCACTTATATCACACAGTAGACGGGCCTCTACCACTTCGCTTCCAACGAAATGTGACCGTCGAGGCCGGGATCGAATTCGCGAGCCTCAGATCAGCAGCCGAGCCCTGTAGCCGCTGATCCACCGAGAGACATGTCTGTCTGTACGCGGAAGTCAATGCGACGCGGCAAGGACGTTATTGGCAAGCCTGCAAATATTTATTCCACATCTATATTGTGGACAAACCTACCCCCAAGAATTTACACCGCGTGTGGACTTGTCTTAAAGAGTGTGACATTGCACATCTCAAAACACGTTTCCTTCCCCTCCGCCCCGTTATTTTCTCACATAGATGAACGTGTTTCTCTCATTATCATTATCACCACTCACATTATCATCTTATGTCATCGCAACGAAGTATTCAAAGGAACGACATGGTTTCAAACTCTCTTCACGATCCGCCACTTTAGAGGACCTTTAAACAACCTCTGGAAGTTTGAACAACGAGCGTGCTATTTTTTTCCGGTGTTTCCCGTTTCCGCGGCACAATTCGCGATGCCAGCAGTTCATTCATAGGATATCGGGATTAAATTGGTCGATATACGAGAGATATCTGCTGCAAACTGTTGACTGCCCTGCTTTCCAAGGGGTTGCGTGTCCATTCTGCCTGATCTCGAATGGCTATCATGCGTGATCTACTGACGTCACTTCGTTCACTGCATTTGCGGGCAAAATAACGTAGATAGCAGCGCTTACTCGAAAAGTGCGAAGTCCTGAATCTCTCTAGCGTTGACGTTCCTCGCGTATTACGAATACATAGGTGGCGAAGAGCAGATACCACTTGTATAGGAAGAGCTAGCTGTGAAGGCGAGCAATAGACTATTGTGTCAGCTTCGAATTCTGACCTTTAAAGGGTCCTCAAACATAAGAGTAGTTTATCAATTACTATCGGTTTAAACTTGAAATCATTAACATCCACTTTCATACGCACGGCTGGCTATTAAAAAAGCGCAGAAAACTTCTCCGAGGAAACAACGTCGAGATCGGTAGACATATTACATGTAGATGTTTGTCTTGTGACACGTGTATTTGTAAAGATTTTCACTTATACGGGGTACCCTTACGGCCTATACTGCGCATAATGACCAGTTATGCCAAGTATACCTTCCTATCCTAATTCTCTTTATTTATAACCGCTCTTTCCCTACACAACTCAAGGATAACAAACCGGACATTACCAACTGGTTGTTTTTGTATTTTCTTTCTCTTGTTTATTTCTCTTGAATGTCTTGTTCAGTATTTATTGCACTGTAAGTAGTGTTTTTTTTGATAACTGATTTACCAGGTCTTGCGGCGGCCTATTCCTAACTCTCACACTACGTAAAACCAACCTGTTTTCTGAAATTTCCGACAGCATTTACATATATAAACCTCGAAAATTTTGTCCAACCGTTTTCCCATCACGAATTTTTGTAAGCGACTCTAATTAAACGATTCAATCGTGGCATTATTTTTTTGCGAAGAACAAATTTTTTTTGGTCTATTCTTATTATGAGTACCAGGCATAGAATCCAGTAATAAAGCCTTTTGAAAAATTACGCTTTCTTCAATTTCGCCATCTCTAGGCCTACTAGAATAAAACTTCGATCGTAATGGATTCTATAACCATGGATGACAGCTTTGAGTCAGTCTCAAATAATAACTGGGCTCGACATGTGGTTGGCAGTTTGCATCTCGACTGCCTTGGTTAATGTTTCCTTAAACCGGCTGCTCACGTTACTCACTCAGTGTAAGCATAACTTGGATTTCATCGTATTATCGCATTGCAGGCAGAAGAGCAGTGCAGAATAGTAACGTTGTCGTTTAAGAACACTGTAGTGATGTGCAGGTATCAAAATAGTAACTAGGAATCGGCGAAGAGAAATACAATTTGTTCAATGGCAATTGCCTAATTTTAACCTAGTTCATAAATTTGTGCTTCTTACCCATTACGCTATTAAGTACATGTTCTGCGTAAGTGATGTGAAGTAGCAAGAAGCAAGTTCTTCCAGGCCATCACACTTAATGCGATGTACTCTTAGAGGGGCAGCATATATATTGAAGGAGCAAATACCTCCCAAGTAAATAGTAATGGGGTGGTGCGTAGCGTGCACATTTTCGCCTTAGAACACGCGGCTTACCCATACTACACATACAGCAAGTATAAGCAGCTTATCTACAGCTCATGATGCTGAAGTTGGTTCTTATATAGACCTTACAGAACAAGTATCACAGAAAACCGAGTCTTGTAATTGCGTACGTTTCAGCAACAAAATATGCTTCAAAAATATCACTTGACCTTATGAATGTTCTCTTGCGCAGGCACTCCTGCGGTCTTGAACATGCGCTTGTAAGAAGCAGTAATTCAATATACGCGTACACTTATGCACACCTTAAGTTTGTAGTCTTCCTATCTAGACTTCCAGTTTTGTCACTAGCCGTTCGAAACCGGAGCAACCAGTGTGCCAACGCAAGAGGAACTTCGTTCGAGTGAAAATCGTGTCAAGTAACGCAAAATGGCACACTAAGGTCGGGAAGCTTCGTTGCGACCGGTCTGGTATACGCGGTCCCCAACGTTATGAGAAAGGCAATTTCTTGGCCCATTTTTTTATGCAAAAAACAGCCGTGACAGCTAAGTCCTTATGAATACCCGACAGATTAAACAAATCACATGCATGTCATGAAAAAAAAACATGATTTGCTTGATTATTCAAGTCATTTGCATATCTACTGTGTGCCTCTGTTGCTTTTTCGGGAAAAAGGCGACGAATGCACCCATTGTTACGGTCACGTTGCTCTGAATACTGGTTCATCTAGTTTAATGTACTGTTATTTATAAAAGTTTAAAAAATGATAAATGAAGAGGCAGTGTTAAACCTCCTTGTCAGTGGTTTTCCGTGGTCGAGACCACATTTCAAGTTTGCTGACTGAACAATAACATGGCGTACTCAAAGGCAGAAACGGAGCCTACTGGTGCATGACAGTATTGCGCTTGGAAATTTGTTCTTGTTAAGCAAAGTATATTTAGATGCAGCTTCATTTGTAGACGATAGGGGATCAATTGGTGAATGATATGCGGGGTTTAATGTCCCAAAACCACCATATGGTTATGAGAGACGCCGTAGTGTAAGGCTCCGGAAATTTCGACCACCTACCACCTGGGGTTCTTTAACGTGCACCCAAATCTGAGCACATGGGACTACAGCATTTGTGCCTCCATTGGAAATGCAGCCGCTGCAACAGGGATTCGATCCCGCGACCTGCGGGCCAGCAGTCGACTACCTTAGCCACAAGACCACCATGGCGCGGTGATACGTGATCAAGGTAAGTGTAGTTAAATAGTATAGAATTTTGTAGCACTAAATGTAGAGTAAGTGATCGCTCCCCTTCGGTACCAGACACGACATGGTCTGCAATCACCAGCCTCTTCTTTTTTTTTCTTTTTTTCTCTTTTTTCAAATAGCCTAATTCAAAAACCGAAAGTAGGTAGCGAGAGCATGACGCCTGCCTAAGTATTTGTTTTCACTTCTAGAACAGTTGGAATCAAAATGGGGAAATTCCTTATTGTAACGTGAACTCATAATGAAATTTCAAACTAAAGATGAGCGAAATCCTGCACCTGTTTGAATTAAACTGAGCCAGATCCATTAAATTAACGCTGAAGTAATCATGACCGGAACAACCAACATGGCCGGATTCAATATGTTCCATTCGTGTGTAGTTTCTTCGCTATAATGCCTTTGTTCCACAATTGGTTTCTCTGGTGCGAGTTAGTACTCACTGAAGGACATGGTCTAGTATATCATCGCAAAACTTGGATCAGAAAGGCTAAGAGACCAACTTTCCTAGTTATTTTGCGCCTAAGTGTTTCTCTTGGAGTTTCGCGCCACATTAACATCTTTTTTTTTCACTCCAAGACGGTCAATTTCGAAACAAAACGTAACTAAAATGAAGATATTGGGCACAGACGTGCTACATGAAGAAGAAATGATCAGCAACGAGGTGTCGTAGAACGAGATATGAAGAACTGAAGCGCTTTGAGTAGGTCTTAAGTAGAGCCGAGATGAAGACAAAGCTGTCGGCAGTACAGAATGGCGTGAAATTCGCTAGGAAAGACCACTCGTTCTCCAATTCTAGACATCGCCAGTACGCCCATGCAACAAATAAATTCCATGACGGAAGTGCAAGGGTAATGTTTATTTTGTCGCAATGTTTTTGCCTATATTGTTCATGCGTGGACTTTGATGAACCAATTCAAGCCCAAATGAGATGTAACAATCTATAAGAGCCAGATTAAAATTTCACTCCTAAATACCGACAACAGTAAGCTATATTGATGCTAGCGGCAAAGCAGATTTGAAATATTTTGGCCACATCAGTACGCTGGCAAAAAATTGCCGGAGCAGGCCCAATCATATTGCCAGATGCAAAAAACTCAGTTTTTTTAGTTTAAGTCAAATTAGACTTGGCTCCTAAAAAAAATTGGGGAAAAATTGCCACATGACATCGCAGGATACTTTTAAAAGTACTACTTCCTGCTACTAACTAACGCTCATACAAGTGCCAAACGATCCTCAAGTAGCAGTACCTTTGGTTTGGAAAGCCCGAAAAATTCGCTTTCATAAGTGAAGCAAGCGTGAATGGGACTTTGAAGGGCACATACTTTAGCATGTTCATAATCCACGGCACTTACTTTAGTGGCAAAAAGAACGTAAAACGAAAGGAAACAGCACGGGCGTAGCGCTAACTTTAGAGTTTTTGTTTTCTGAATTTACGCATGTGTATAGATAGAAAAGAGTAACAGTTCGCACTAACGCACTCGTAAAAGTTAACATTTTAACCAGTGATATCACTTGTGTGAATTGACAGCAGATAAAAAAGTATTGTGCGGTTTGCGGAAATCTACCTGCAAGATCTCGATAACATGAAATTTGCCTCACAAAACATATATATAGTGGCCCAACGTAGATGCCAAGGACAACGCGGTGACGACCTAGTTAGTGTGAATCCTGATTACCTTTTGGCGTGGAAGGAAATTGATTGATTGATTGATTGATTGATTGATATGTGGGGTTTAACGTCTCAAACTCATCATATGATTAGTGAAACGAAATAACAAAAAGAACGGCAGGACAAAGCGCTACTCACCAGCGGTTAATTGAGAATCGTGCTTTGTCTCGACATTCTTTTTTTGTGGTGTCGTTTCACACTAAAAATAATCACTACGAATGGCGAACCAGACTCGTATAATCTAGCTAACAGTTCACTAACATTATTTAGTAATTTGATCCTTTGTCTGCCTACGAATTCCTACAATTTTTATATATGTAAACGCTTCTCAAAATAAATCAAATATTATAAATTGCCCGTCAAAAATTCCTATATTTGCGCCAACGCAAGATAATTATGAGGGAGTTGGAAAAATATGTTCCGAGGCCTTTGAAATCATCACGCCCCCGCAAAGTTTTTTTTTCAGCTTGCCTGATTTCTTCAAGAAAACTGAAAGTAACTATTTACCTTGGAAAACAACGCCAGCGGACGAATACACAAGGTAGACAAGGCGGAGGCAACGCGACACAGCACAACACAACACGATCGTATCACTTCTGTCGTCATTTTCTGATGCTAAATATGCTTTCAAATTCAGAATACCAACAGTCCAAAATATGGCAGAAAAAAAAATGATGCTGCTTATGGAACTCTACGGGAAAAACGTAAACTAACTTTCTACCACTGTTCCATTCCTCTTTGGACTCTGGAATATAGAAAAAAACACCCTATATTTTTTTGTTTTTTTTTACTTTCACGACTGCATTAGAGTTGGACGTACACACAACAGCTCGAGCCGTCGAAACCTTCGCCATGCTTTGTTAATAACCTGAACATTTCACACTGTTCTCTGTGTGTTCTAAGGTCGCGTCAACTCTAATGTAAAATTACGTGATGATTACACGTTACGCCATGTCAACTCTCAACTTTTATGGTTGAAGACAACCATAAAAATTGTGTTTTAGCTGGAAGACCAGCTAAAACACACAAAAAGCACCCTATTCATCGCTTGGATATTTATTATTATTTTTTGTTGATTGTAGTTTTTATCTTAAAAAATCACTTCAAGCATGCTAATGACTTCTCAGAAGTACATCTCACGTCGCTGCCGAGCACGAAAGCCTCAATGGTGTTCATTACACATTTAGCGCGTTGGAACAGGGGAATTCTAACGCCTTGTGTTTTACGTTGTAGGAGAAACAATAACGTGAAATACTTGCTCGAAGAAGCTGCTTTTTCGATCGTTACAGAGGCAGCATTTTGAGGCATCACACAAAATAAAAGAGAAAAGAAAATATTTCCTATTTAAAAAGTGTCCACAAGAAACGTGAGTCGTACTGGCTACTCTTCTTCGCTTTGGCAATCCATCTACAAAACCGGGTCAAACATTGCGAGGAGATATTTCTTCGATGACAGTACGGGACGTCAACATTCTCAGCATCTTGTTTTTTTTTTTTTTTTGAACAAAATCTGAAACACGAATAGACAGACTAGATGAGTTACGCACAGTTTCCAGCGTTACCTGTCATGATGTTCTAGTGATTATGGTGCTCGACGAGCCGAAGGCCACGGTATTTCGAATGTAGGTTAAAATGTTAGATGTCCGTGTGCTTTGATTTAGGTTCACGTTAAGGAACCACACGTGGACGGTATCTCCGGAGCGGTCCTCCGCACGGCTTGCCTCATATTGATATCGCGATTTTGGGACGTTTAGCCCGCCAATATTGTTTATGAAAATAATGGGGTGAAAAAAATTTTTTGATGGCAATCTAGGATGTCAACCTTCTCTCATTTGCTGTTTCTTTTTTTTCCTTCTAATGAATCTTGAACACGAACCACACAGTAGATCCGACTACGTGGGTTGCACGCATTTCGCGGCGTTCACCGATAATGCTCGATCTGGAGCAGCCCGCCGGTAAAATGTACCTACCGTGGGTGCCGCCGAGAAGGAAGTGTTGCCGAGTGGCAGCTACACCACGTATCGTAGAAGTCAGTCGGGTGCCACACACGGGCGCGCACACTTGGCACTACGTCGCCGTCCGGGCCGAGAAAGTAAAGCAACAGGTCTCCTCCTCCTTTCGCGTCCAGCTGTTCAAGGAGCGGACGGCAGCGCGAAAAAAGGGGATTTTCGCGGGAGGAGAAAGGGAGCACTCTGCGGTCCCTCACTTAAGTGCGGCTGGCCGACAGTGCGGCGCTCGGCTGCGGAGCATCCTTTTTGCTCTCCGCGAGTGGGATGATCCCGCGAGCAGCGAGGAGAGGAAGCGGAGGGGCGGGCGCATGCGCCAGGACAGCGCGCCGACGACGAAGGCGCGCGCCTCGTGCACTTCGCCCCCGCAGGTGGCAATAGAGAGCTTTAGAATACCGTTTGCCAGCGCTGCGGGCGTTGCGGGCGCCATATGAGTTTTAGAATAGCGTCTGCCCTGCTGCAAACCGCAACGCACGATCGCAGAGACACCGTAGCCTCGAAACCAGCGCTTGCGGGCCGCGATCGCCGCACGCAATTTCGGATTTTCTGCGTGCGGTCCGCGAACGCTGACTCGCGTTAAGACGCATGCGCAGTGGCAGCGACCGCACCGCGAGAGCTCGCAGTGCGCTATTCTGAAACTCCCTAATAATTGGCGCCCCGCTTGTGCCGTGCATAGTTGCTGGTGCTGCGATCGTCGCGAAAGCGCGAGCGATTTGATTAATGGACTTACGAAACTCGTGGCAGACGCTGTCCACGAGGTTAATGCGTGCCGGATGCGCTCGACGAATCGGCCAGCTTTATCCAGTTTTCTCTGGCGAGTCGCGGCAAAGGTTGCCGGTTTACTATAATAGTAACCAAGGAAATCGACGACATCCGACGTTTCTGATTCTGGTGTCGCCTCTGTGTGTGACAATTCGTTCGAGGCTTTCGGGGTGCTCTTCCGTCACAAACGATAGTTGCAGTTAGCTTTTTCACTAATAGCTCAACTGCGGTGACTGATCAGCGTCAGCTTGGACACGTAGCTTTAGATAGCCGTCATAGGCGTAAGTGTTTTACTATACCGCGACTTCGCTCTAAAGCAGAGACAGAGAGATACATATTTTAATGAAGAGCTGAAGATGTTTGCTTGGCTTTTCGCCTAGCATGCTGCTCCAGGTGCTTATTTATTTATTTATTTATTTATTTATTTATTTATTTATTTGTCCTATTTAGCATGTTCATGAACCTTGATTCCGGAATGAAGGGATGTCCGAACTTGGCGCGCCAAGACGACAGGCGGGTTTCGTTTGAAGTGTCTTTGGCTTGATATGCGACTTCGTATAGTTGCAAAAGGTATCTGCTCTATGGTGTCCGTGTGTGGGTGCCTTGTCTCTAACGCAATACGTACCCAGCAACTAGATCAGCTCTCTGTCAACCACAAGGTGGCCGAGGTCCATGTTGCAGGCAGTGAGAAGGGCGTCTCATCGGCGTCTCATCGGCGTCTCATTGCCTCCACCTACGAAACACGTTTCTCGAATCCTGACGCCAAGCCTCCTTCATAAACGACCCAGATATGATATACGAGAAGGACCTTCTTAAAAATGGCAACGCTAGCTGACATTTCGCGCAGACTCTCTTCTTCCCTCCCCTCCCACGCTCTAACTTTCTTAAATTAGCTTACCGGACTAGCCGGTTGTCCATACTGAAGATAAACAACGCGAAAGAAAGCACGGCTACGAAAGGCAAACACTCACGACACGCGCTGTTTTCCTGGCTGCACTTTTTCGCGGAGTTTATCTTCACTAACCTTCTTCACTGTCCGAGTTTTGCGAGACTAAGCTTCGCAATTGCGTCCCGCTGGGTGAGGTGAGTGTGCCACTTCTGCTCCATAGGCTGGTGTGAGTTACTTGAGTGCGTAGTGCGATGACGTTGCACCCCTTCGCTTCGCTTGCATTGGTCGTCGTCTTTTTCTGCGTCATCTCGAGCGAGTCACACCGGATTTGGCATTGCGAGGAATTCTCGTCGTTTCAGGCGCGAAAAGAGCCACCTCGCTTTCGGATCCCGCGTTGATGGCGGTCTCCGCAGACGTCCTAATTGCGGGAGCAGTTAGGGAGACAGAAAGCGACACTGCTTGTGACCGCGAGCATCGTTTACACGCAGAACAGTCAAGTCGAAGCAGTGGGTCTGCGTGGCAAATGTTCTAAGGTTCTCTGACCTCGAGTGACTAATGCCATAAAATGGAGAAGCGAGTTACGTTTTCAGGCTTGCAAATTCGCTCTTGCGTGGCTTATACTGCTGGAGCCGAATTAGGAAAACTTCTCTTTCGTAAGTGCGTTTCCCCATCGCTCGATGGGTCTCTAATGATATGTTCCTCATTGGGGTTGACTGAAATACTGTCTTACAAAAAAAAAAATGTTATACTGTTGGTGAATAGGGGCTCTGCTCTGTATAGCTACTGCAGGTTAAACGCTGTAGAAAATGCTGCACGCTGTTTGCATATTATACCCGTTATTTTAAAGTCATGTCAATTTCGAGCGCTACGAAATGTAAACCAGAAAACACGCCGCTGACTCATGCGAGTCCATACGCGCACTTGCTACTCCAAGTTGAGAGAAGGAAAAAAAAAATAACAGCATATCCACGGAGTGAATGATGGAGAGTGGGGCGAAGCATCCGTCCGTCCATTCGTTTTTGCTTCCGTTCATCCATGCGTGCGTCTGTGTGGCCGCCCGTGCATCCATCCGCCCGTCCGTGCGTGCGTCTGTTCGTGCATCCACATGTTCATCCGTGCGCCCGTCCCTGCTTTCGTCCATGCGTCCGTCCCTGTGTTCGTCCATGCATCCAGCCCTGCGTCCATTCATGCATCCGTCCATGCATCTGTCTGTGTGTCCGTTCGTCCATCTATTCAACACTCCAAGTACCACCATCTCGCATCTTTTCATCATATATTCCGCATATGCACCGCCATCCAGTGGACATTCCAAGGACTGAACGAGAGGAGGCACACGCACACTTTTTTACGGCTTACACTTTGTGCCTACTTCCCACCTTTAACCACCTCGAGTTCATGGTATATACTAGTTCACTGTATTCATGGCACTGCGGCCCAACGCTCGCTAAACCTTTCTGAAATCTAGAAGGTTACGCCCAGCGAGTATAACGTAGCAACGCTTTCTTGTCTTCTGTGCATTGTTGAACAATAAAAAAGTTCGCAGCGTGCGCGTTCACTAAAAGCCGAATTCTCCTGTCTCTCATTTCCCCTTAGCAGTCATTGGCACGTACATCGAGCACTATCTCTCATTGTTCAACAACGCACAGAAAAAAATCTCCCACCGGCACCACCTTGGAGGTCAAAATATTATACTTGTTACACACTACTACTACGGCTACGAGAATTAAACGGGTGTCGCTATAAAGAGCTTCGCCTCTAAAAAACAAAATAAAGCACAAACAAGCAGCGAGACTGCACCGGTAACTAGTACGACTCAGTGGATCAGTGGTTATAAGCTGCTCGGTGGCTGACCCGAAAATCACGGGTTCGATCTCAGTCGCGGCGGTCGCATTTTGATGAAGGCGAAATGGCCCGTGTACTGTAGTGCGGTGTCACTGCACGTTAGAGAACACCGAATGATCGAAATTTCCGGAGCCCTCCACTGTGGCGTCTCTCATAATCATATCGTGATTCCGGGACGTTAAAACCCACGTATTAATATCTAATGGTAACTAGTAGTAAAACGAATGCATGTACTAAAAAGTGATCTAAAACCTTAGCATAAAAATCAATAACTAATGCACATGTTTAATATTAGCATAAATGTTAATATTGCGGTGTTCATTTGTACAGAACACAAATTATTATGACTTCTATACTGATAGAATTGCGGTACTCTTCTTGAACGGGCTGATTCAAGCATCACGTACACTTTGCAGTTGTGTACATGGCAATGAACTACTGTATAAAAATATAAAATTTAGCAGACCGTAAAAGCCACCGGAACGCTCGCATCATGCGTGATTGATTACACAGCAACCACAGTTTTGAGAACGAGTGAAAAAAAAAAATGGCAGCATATCCACGGAGTGAATGATGGAGAGTGGGGCGAAGAATTCGTCCGTCCATTCGTTCTTGCTTCCGTCCGTCCATGCGTCCGTCAGTGTGACCGTCCATGCGTCCGTCAGCCCGTCCGTGCGTGCGTCTGTTCGCGCGTCCGTCCCTGCGTTCGTCCATGCATCCGCCCCTGCGTCCGTTCATGCGTCCATCCATGCATCTGTCTATGTGTCCGTTCGTCCATCTATTCAACACTCCAAGTACCACCATCTCGCATCTTTTCATCATATATTCCCCATATAGAAGCACCGCCATCCAGCGGACATTCCAAGAACTAAACGAGAGGTGGCACACGCACACTTTCTTACGGCTTGCGCACACTTTCTTACGGCTTGCGCTTACGGCTTGCGCTTACGGCTTGCGCTTACGGCTTACGGCTTGCGTTATCCCCTTCCCACCTTTAACCACCTCGAGTTCATGGTATATACTAGTTCACTGTATTCATGGCACTGCGGCCGAACGCTCGCTAAACCTTTCTAAAGCTAAGGAGGTTACACCCAGCGAGCATAACGTAGCAACCCTTTCTTGTCAGATAGTGCTCAATGTGCATGCCAATGGCTGTTAATGGTGATCGCAGCCTGCGCGTTAACTAAAAGCCGAATGCTCCTGTCTTTCTTTCCCCATTAGCAGCCATTGACATGTACATTGAGCACTATTTTTTATTGTTCAACAACGCACAGAAGAAATCTCTCACCGGCACCACCTTGGAGGTCAAAATGTTATACTTGTTAAATACTACGGGGAACGAACGGGTGCCGCTATAAAAAGTTTCGCCCCTAAAAAGCGGTTTTATTTTTGCCAATTTATGAGGGTATGCGCGCATCATAGCTCCCTATACTTGGAGATCACCTCTATACCACAAAACAACACTAGGCATGTTACGAGCAAAACGACCCGAGTGGCAAGTTCTTCGTAAAATCGCTTTCCATGATCATTCCACACCTCCAAACTAAGCCTCTTTTTATCTCTACTATTTCTGCGTTACTAGCACAAAGTCGTTGTGAGGTGATTTTTCGCAGCGCAATGGCATACTTCCCGTTGAGCTTTTGTCCAATTATTCTTAAGGTTGTGCTACGAATGGTCTAATAGGCCTCAGCGAGCACTCTTCGTCGCGCTTCCACAATACGCTTCTATGCGTGAATCAACCTGTAGAGTAAAAACGAAAAAAAATTACATGGCCAATGCAATTCATAGACGTCAAAGTAGCCTTGATACACCCTTCCTTGGACATAGCGTCGGCACACGGAAGGGCATCGCCGCAGCGGTTCTTGCATTTACATAGAGTTCTCAATTTGCCTTCAACGACAAGGTGGAAAGCCGCACCGACAACAGCCTCGAACGGGCTTGCTACAAGATAGCGTCCATCCGGAACTCACTCAAACAAAAAGAATTTGATACACGGACGACCTTAAGTCACTTCGTTTTCAATCCGTGCACTCTAAGAGAAGGGTGAGACCTCAACCAGTCGAGTACATCGTATACAGTCACTTCCGCCATTTCAAGAGGGCATGCCTCCCTCAAGCTGTCATTTCAAAGGCTTCTCACAATTCACACAGCCTATGTTTTTCTACGGGGACAGGTTTTGAGACGCTGCCGACATGTGTGTGTACACAGGGAAAGGGAGTGGCGCGTGCGTCAGTCCCGTGTCTATATAGCAGGACGCGTGCCAGCCTTAACGAAATGATGGAAGCAAGGAGCCGAGGATGACGTCTGCGTCGGAGCGCCGAAATCGGTCTGCCGAAAAGCCGGACGACGCCTTGAAACGCTCGTATGTAAACAGGCAGAGCGAACGACCTCGTCCTCACGTCGAAGCGAGAAGACAAGGCTCTAGACGAAACGACTGTTAAATGAAGTGTTCGTCGCGGACGTCGATGAAGACAGCTGCCTCTTAGTTGACTGACACCGGCGCGCGGCAGATGTCTCGTCGACCTCTGCGCCTCTCGTCTGATGGACCGATGAACGAACGACGCCACAAAAAAGGACGTTGAACCTGGTCGTGCGCGAGGTATTCGGTGGCTGCGAGTCCCACTGGCGGTGGCCCTTTCCCGCCAGCGTTAACGGCGCTGCAAAGTTTGTTGGTGCTTCTGTTTCGAAATACCGGATGTCGAGTTCAGAAATTTAGAAGCATAACTACAACAAAACGCCGACTAAACTTTTCAGCATCCACGCGGCGTTTTTCATTGCGCATCTAAGATCGCTCGTTTACTATTATGTACTTCCCCGAGTCAAATGTTGTTTTCTGACACTGCTTCATCCGGTCAGTTTTACGCCATTAGGCAACGTAAGCCTCTTCTAAAAGGATACATTGACAACCCACAGCAAGGTTTATGCTCGCCTCTCGCCAGGCTCAGCATGCGTTGAGTATGAACGTCGTACACACGGGAGCAAAGTGCGGCGAATCCCCGTGTACTTAAATTAGGGTGCGTGCTAGAAAACCCCAGGTAGTCGAAATTTTCAGAATCCCTCACTACATGACGCCTCTAATAATCATATTGTAGTTTTAGAGCGTAAACTATAGCAATTGCTATTACTGTAGAGGAGCGCTACTTGCTGTAAGTCTTCCGCACACTGGCTGAAATTCTCACAGTGTTTTCTAACTAAATGTATACGACATTTTTGTAGAATCGAGCATTTTAGATACAACGCGCTTCCTTTATTCAGAATAATGCGTGGTGGCGCTGTCGTACAGCATTGTGCGACACGAGCACTTAATGTGAAGCGACGATTCATCACTTAAGTTCTTCACAAATTGTGCGAATGTATTTTTTATCGTGTCAAAACGTAATGTCAAGGCTCTTCTCACAAGCTACTCTATGGCGTAGACGATATTCACGACACCTAACGTTATCCTCTCTAATTAATATTGGCACGAGTAGACTCGAAAACGCTTTCAGAAGCCGACATTCTTGAATCATGGTCATGTGTGGCATTGGCGCACATGGCATTGAAGGCCTTCGTGGAGTATATTTAAACTCGACTGGTCTGAGCAACGTCCTGTAGATTTGATGTGCTGCTCCAAGTGTGAGTGCCATTATCTCTCTATTTCTCTTTCATTTTATCTGGTATTTGGCCCCTTTATCTCATTCCCCTGTGAAAGGTTAAACAAGAACGAGTGTCTGGCTAACCTTAATTCAAGCGTTTTATTGCTTCTATTCATCTAGGTTTGCGTTTTAAAGCTATTTAGTCATTCTTGTGACTATATGAAACCTCACAGTCTCGTTTTAGTGTTTTAGGCATGCGCTCGAGGAGATCAGGAGGGGGGGGGGCAGCCCACTCCCCCAGCCCTACTCATCGAATTGAGGGGAGCAAGTCTACACGACATTTTTAGCTACTCTGTTAGACCTGTTCTGTCATTGTTTAAAGTTCAGGGCTACCGCAATGAAGGTTTTTGAAGATAGTGACGACTGAGGACCCCCCACTGTTGCATTAAAAGAACTTTTCGCTTCCTACCGTTATCCGGGGAGAGCCGGTGACCAGAGGCATGCAGGTCATTGTGAGAAGCGCGTCATCACCCCGTTTTCCCTCCTGCGTCCCCTGAGAAGGTTGTTTTCATCACACTCGACCGATGAATAGAGAGAGCTGTGGTAAAAGTTTGCCGCCCACCTGCACCCTATAGTGGAGAAACCTGCTTACGCCTTTGTGCACCGCGGCACTCGGTTGCTATATTGCTCAATGAAACAAGAAATGTACGAACGGCTATGAAGCTGCAACGGAACTCAATATATTACACCACAGACGAATCACGGCCCACGCTTTCGCACTGTTTAAAAAAAAAAGAATGTGGTGGTGGCAATAAAACGAAATCACTCTCCGAAACCTCAACATCGAAGAAGTTCATTTCCTTTTGCCTTCTATACACTCTGTACATATACTACGCAACGTCATGGTGGCGGCACCTGCAACGTCTTGGGTCGCTCATCGTGAAACTGAAACATTCACGAGCAATCGTCCGCCTCTCGCCCAGTCTGTTGGTTAGAGCACAGCTCCACACTCGAAAGCGGAAAGGAGCAGAATAAATGTATGCGAACTATTCCGCGGCTTGAACATTTATATTGTAGCACTGCGGCATTGCATACATGAACATCTGCATGTGTGGCCTTTTATGAAGACTCGTGGTTACCTAAAAAGTAACGGGGATGCTGCCTAAGCGAATAGGAGGAGTCATATAGTAAAACTCACAGGGTCGCTCAAGAATTCGCCAGAGAAGAAGACTAGAAGGCGAATGCCCTTAGATGCGGCTGTTTTACCCTTCGCATCGTATCACGCGAACAGTGGTCTTAATAATTAGCCCACTTCAAAAATGGTAACGTAGCTTATGGCGCGAAAAAACACTTCTCTCTCGTGTGTGTGTGTGTGTGTGCGCGCGCGCGCGCGCGCGTGCGTGCGTGCGTGCGTGCGTGTGTGTGTGTGTGTGTGTGTGTGTGTGTGTGTGTGTGTGTGTGTGTGTGTGTGTGTGTGTGGTGTGTGTGTGTGTGTGTGTGTGTGTGTTTGCGTCATAAGCTGCGTTAAGAATCAACCAACTCGCCAACAAGTCACCTTGTTCAAAATTAGTAGCGAATTGGTGCTCGTGATTTAGTGTAGTTATGACCCCCCCCCCCACCTTCTTCAATCCCCCATCACTCCCCTTGGGCCCTCCCTTTTCTTAATAAAAGAATTTATTTGTACATCGTAATAGACATCGAAATCTTTCATCTTAATAGACAACAGTATTATAAGCCTAATCAAACTTGAAAAAACGCCTTGGCGTTTTTTCACGTTTCATGAGGCCTCTAACATTGTTTAAAATGCCATTAGGTCGTACAAAGGAGTGATTCGCCCCACCGTGGTGGTCTAGTCTACTGACCTGCTGGTCGCGGGATCGAATCCCGGCTACGGCGGCTGCATTTTCGACGGAGGCGAAAATGCTGTAGGCCCATGGGCTCAGATTTCAGAGCACGTTAAAAAACACCAGGTTGTCAAAATTTCCGGAGCTCTCCAGTACAGCGTCTCTCATAATCACATGGTAGCTTTGGGACGTTAAGCCCCACATATCAATTAAACGAGTGATAGAAAAACTCGTAATTGCGTGATGACGTCCCTACGTGAGGTTGTCATGACGTCATGATATTTCGATGCACGTTTATCAACGTCATTTTGATGTATTCGTGCTTCAGGCACAAAAGCTGTTAGCAACACTAGGTGCAAACCACGATTGGGAAGCTTCACTATTATTGAGCTCATTCTGTTAAGATTGTGCTCAGAACGCGAGTATTCAAGTTTATCCGAGAGCTTACGCGGGCACCAGCATTAACGCTGGACGGTTCGACGACTGTTTTAGAAAAAACAACATCCACGATCGGGTTACTCAACTGGCGGTGATTGTCCACGCCACTATCACTTTATCATTTTTCCAAACATCCCGGTCACAAGAAGATCAACCGTGACCCGCTTCGCTGTTAAACAGAGATTGACGTGCCAGCCGAGCACATTTGCAGGTAATTTGCCACCACCATATGTATTCTTCTCCCAAGTGCCATTACAAAAGTTTTATATTGGGCAAGTTGGTAATGCCTCTTCAAAAATCAGCCCAGAGAGGCGAAAAGGGACAAGAATAGGAACAGAAATAAGCGCTTGTCTCCGTTTATTTCCCTGTGGCATGTTCGTAACGAAAGTTGAATCGATTTCACGGTATCCTATTTGACGCGCTTGCACTTGGACAACGCAATTACATTGTCGAGCATGGCCACTCGGGACTGCTGTAAAATTGTACTCGAGAGAGAGAGAGAGAGAGAGAAAGAGAGAGAGAAAAAGAGAGCTCAGGTAAGTTTTGTTGGCACTGGCTCAAAAAAAGGCAGCTTTGTGAACGCTCCAGGATTGGTCTTTTTCTGCAGCGACATGAATAAACTGAGATTTCACCGTTCTTGCGTTGACTTAGCTATGAAGCTACTTTGTTTTCTTAAGTGCATCGCGAAGAACACCAGGTAGCCAAAACTTTAAGTGCCTGCACTACGGTGCCTCTCATTATCGTGGTTCTGAAACGTTAAACCAGAAGAATTATTATTACTAGCCCGCTTTGTCTCGCTATACACTTATCGCTGCTTTACATTGGGACAGTGAACACGCTTTGAAAAGCAATATTCTGGGGAGGTAATCTTGCGAAACTACTTGTTTGGTTTACGGTATTTACGGGGAAGGAGCTGGGGTTGACCCCCTTTCCACTCTAGAAATCTATTTCACATGTTTACTTACGCCTCCACATATACAGATGCATGCACGAACATATATAAAATACGACGGAACCCCCCTTCCCCCCAAACGAAAAGTTTTGTCTACATTGATGGCTATGCAACATTGTATACCAACTTAAATCAACTCAATTAAGTGTTCCAAGTTAGTATCTCTTTGAGTGGCTACGTGTGGCAGTACCTATTTCGAGCCAACCTAAAATTATCTCACTACAGCAGCGTATTTAAGTGCTACTTTTATGTCTTTTAGGAACCAGCAATTGAAAATTGAAAGATGATGTTACTACAGCTCGTCAAATAATTCGGCATCGGACACAACTTAGAGAGCAATTGTTCTGTTCTTTTTCTTTTTCTCGCGCCGCGACCATATCCCAAAATAAGAATATCGAATGTACACTTCCCCAGATCTTCGGCGTTCTGTTGGTATGCTAAATATAGGGCTATAATCATATACCTAAGTGTATACAGGATATGTTTTTACAATTGCCTATACATTTCTTATAATAATCATGATTTGCTGCAAGATCTCTTGCAGCAAATCAGGTACATTGGTACCTCTCTCGCAGTTTCGAGGTACCAATGTAACACAATATAAATACCTTCATTGAGAATGAACACACGGATAGTTTTTTTTTATTATTCAGCATATTCGTATAGAATCTCTCGAAGGTCGCTGCCATTTCTTCCCATTAATTAGCCATGAACATATTTTATTTGCCCAGAGTAACAGGAGATGCAAATCGAGAACCGCGGGTGATTACTGGAATCGAAATGGTAGATATGTTGTTACAGCAAAATCGAAGCAACGAACGCAAGAGATGTAAGAAATTTATGGCTATTATTCATACTGTCGATGGCTGCCATAGGTTCATCCTCATTCTCTGAATGGTAATAGGTTAATATAACCATCTTGACAACTGCTAAGAACGAGGCTGTGAATCTGAAAAGCATCAAGCTTTTCATTTTCTTGTTTTGTTTTCTCTGCATCGTAGTGCAAGGTTTTTGGGATCGCTGATCTCGGTGTTTCCTTTGATCCCACATGGCACGTTTCCGCCCACGATGTGCAAATTGCACCTATCCCAGGGTCTTCGTTCTCTCGGCCGCGTTTCAAAAGTATCTATGAAATTCAATCCTTCAATGCTGTTTGAGAGTTCTGCGCAACAGTTTTTTTTTCTAATTTAAAAAGACACTAAAAAAATAATAATTTTTTTGCATTATAAAATTACTCTCCCACAGTATTGATATCATCTCGCTTGCGACGGAAAGATGTGAGGTAAGTGAAGATAAGTGCTAAAAAAAATGCGGGTGGCGACGCCACGTTGAAGTTGCCGCACTACTTGCCATGACATCATAGATATTGACGGCGGCCGCTAAGACCTACAGTCAGTTATCGGTAAAAAAAAGATCACAGCACATACATAGAGTGAATGATGATGAGAGAGGCGAAGCGTTCATCAGCCCGTATGTGCTTCCGCCCGTCCACGCGACCACCCGTGCGTCCATCCAGGCGCCCGTCCGTCTGTCCATACATCCGTCCGTGAGTACGTTCATCAGTTTTTCCATCCGTTCATGCGTCCATCCGCCCATACGTCCGCGCGTCGGTCCATCTAGTGAACACTACAAGTACTGCCATCTCCCATATCGCATCCCCTGTGGCCCATATCCGCTCTAGGGCGGGTATGTGCCATCGGTGGTCACGTATTACTCCATACATACGGAGGAGCAACAGACCCACGCCCTAAGGAGCTTCGCCTTTAAAACGAAGTACGTTGTTCTCCAAGACGGCCAGAGGATTATAGCATACCAAGATTCATGAGGGTGAAGGAGGAGGAGGAAGAAGTAGAGGAAGGAAGGACAGAAAAGTTCACCAAACAAGCATCTGGTTTGCTATCTTACACTAGAAGAAGGGAGTTGAGGGGGAAGAGTATTGAGGGTATTGAGTTTCAGGAAATTTTCATCAGCCATTGTCGCCAAAGTTAATCTGCAGAAAATGAAAGTAATGTACAACAACCTCAGAAGAGAGCAGCGCTTCGAGATGAGTAATAGTGCACTTGAAGTTATAAAAGACTATGTCTGCTTAAGGCAGGTTACTAACCGCGGAGCCAAAACACGAGATTGAAGTAACTAGAAGAATAAGAGTGGCGTGGAGCACATTTGGCAAGCACTTTCAAATCATGACAGGTAGATTGCCACTATCCCTCAAAAGGAAGGTATATAACAGCTGCATCTTGCCGGTACTTAGCTACGGAGCAGAAACCTGGAGACTTACAAAGAGGGTTCAGCTTAAATTGAGGACGACACAGCGATAATGGAAAGGAAAATGGTAGGTGTAACCTTAAGAGACAAGAAAAGAGCAGAGTGGATTAGAAAACAAACCGGGGTTAAGCATATCATAGTTGAAATCAACAAGAGGAAATGGACATATGCCAGGCATGTAGGGCGTAGATAGGGTAACCACTGGTCATTAAGGGTAACTAACCGGATTCCCAGAGAAGGCAAGCGGGCTAGGGGGAAACAGAAGGTTAGGTGGGCAGATGAGACTAAGAAGTTTGCGGGTATAAATTGGCAGCAGCAAGCACAGGACCGAGTTGAATGGCGGAGCATGGGACAGGCCTTTGTCTGCAGTGGACGTAGACAGGATGATGATGATGATGATGATGATGATGATGACGAAATTAATGACCCTAGAGTTCTTACGCCATAATTTGTCCATCTAAACTAATTCATTGATTTACTTTAATGTCCCTTATAATCGACGTTTAGAATGCGGTGACGGTGATGGTAGCACTGGTGACGTTTTCGCAGGTGGGGTTAGCCTGGAAGACGTCGCCTGCAATCAATAACTTCCGTACAGTATGTCTTGCCATACAGTACTTAAACCTTCGTGTGAGTGCGCGTAGTTTTTCTTTCTCTTCAGTGAAGTTTATATCGTTCCTTCGTTATTTCCTGCACGTATGTTAAAGCGCATGCAAATATACCCACGGGTTGAACTGCTGCAACTCTAAATAAACTCTCCATTCCGGGTGCGGACGCAGTCAAACATAATAAATGCCGGGACGGCTTGCTTACCTAATTGAAGGTAGCGGATGCAATCTCAGTGGAAATAGCTGAACACTAGCCGAGCAAAACAAGGATTTTTTGGAGATTCACACTCTTTTCCTGCCCTGATTGATGCCTGTTCATTACATGAGTGTAGAAACAATAGAATGAGTACTCGTCACTCGGCCGTGTGTTGTAAACAATGGCGGGATAGAGTTAAGTAGCCCATTTCACGGATATTCCGGCGTCGGCGTCGTTGGTTGTTATCAAAATATCACCATTTTTGTGTGACCGAAAAATTGGCATCTTTGCGTGATCAAAAATTTGAAAAAGATGCAAATAAAACAAAAAATAAAACAAATTTTTTGCAAGGCAAGCGCTTGTTCTACCACACAGCCACACCTCTGCTGTTGAATACAGGGAAAATAACTTCTTCTGCTTGGAAATGCAGGGAAAGTAAGTTTCATGTTTTACAAACCTACGCGTCCTGTATACTGAAGGATTAAAGTTCCACAATTTTTCCAAGTTGTTCGTACGTTTAATTGCTTCTTCATAACTAAGAAATGGTATTGCTGAGAGAAATGAATAATATCTGGGATTTAATTAACATCCCAAAACCAATATGATTATGAAAGGTGCTTCTGACAGAAACTACCAACGCCTTTGCATTTTACGCGTTTGTGTCTTTTCGAACTCCTGCGAATCAAAAGCGCTGGCGACGTTCATTTTAATATTAATTGAATGGCTCGTATAAGCGTTTCTTCAAAATTGGATTTAATTTTCATCGCAAAAATAGTTTACTAAACTAACTCACGGACGCGACCTCTTTCATCGCCGAACCGCTTCGCATTAAAAACACAAGAACAAAAACCTCTCGTTTAGAGTTTTATGAAATGATAGCACCTCCTACAATTACATTCTCCAGTTGGCCCTTGAGCATTTTCTCGCGGAGTTCCGAACGCCATTTCGTTCGTAGTTAATTCTCTGGAACAAAAACATCGCAAACAGTGCCCTCTCAGTGTTTACGATTATTCACACTTAATGAACACCATCCAGGTGAACGCTTTTTTTTTTTTGTTCAGCAGTTTAGGCAGAGCTCTAGATCCGTGCTACTTGAACTGATGGCTGTGAATGCTATCTTGCTGCTCTCTTCTTGCCTTTGGTTGGTGTTAGGACCGGCGCCAGGTCTGACAATGGATCGGCGTTCCTTTTGATGTTCCTTTTGAGTCACCAAACGGGTTGGCGGCCTGTGTCCGCCATGTATTGTTCCCACCTGGCCGGAGGGTGCGGCGTCCTGCCGCCGCGGCGCCGTGAGCAGTTCGGGAGACCACCGGTGCAGCTTCTTCTTTGGAAGATGACGGCGGCGGCGGCGGCCGGGAATCGTCCCGCTAATTGAACGAATCGTTCGGCACCATTTGAAGCTTGTTTACGGCGGCCCTTTCGATGGATGCAGTCATCAACTTCAGACCCCTCGCCCAGCGACACACCTTGACGGGGGGGGGAGCCGCGTTCGTGCCACATGGCCGTGCGGTGACCACGCTTCAGTTTTGAACGTTCGCGTGGACCGTGCGTGCTCGTCACCCTCGCGGGTAATGTGTGGTCCGTGATTGGACGGTGCCCTCTGTACGCGGTCCCCGATCTAGGGATCTGGGGAGGACAGACCCTTTATAATGAGCCCCCACGGCTCATTCGGTGTGCTTTTTCGAGTGGAGAGCTCGCCATGTACGAAGAACGCCACTATATATCTAAACTTTCTTATTGACCTCTCTCTAATGTAAATAAACGTCTGTTCTCTGTTTTCCCATATAAGCATTGCTTCTCGCTATAAGGGACGAGTCCGATGGGAGCCAGCTACCAACGACGAGACCCACAGGACTCAGGTCCCAACAACTGGATGGCAGCGGTGGGATCGAGCTCATCGACCAGGAGGCAATGCTGAGACCTGCTGTCTGGAGGACCTAGAGTCGGACAAAACTGCTTCGTGGCATCACTGACAACACTGGAAGGAACGCGTCCGAATTCATGACTGCATAGGGTGAGTGCACTGCTTTTCTTTGCTGAGATATCACCAGGCTTTGCGTAGGATTGTAAACAAAGCAGTGATTTGGTAACGGTGGACGGAAGTATTGATAGTACGTCAAAGTTGTTTAGTTAAAAGAGTTAGCAGCACCAAGGACCGCCATGAATTTGAAGGGACTAAAAAAGCCAGAGTTGTTAGAGTTGGCCCGAGAGCTGGGCCAGGTAATTGCCGAGACGAAAAGAAAGCAGGAGATCATTGACGCCATCGAGAAGATCGGGGCAGATGACGAGGAGCTGAGCGAATGCTTGGAGGCTATTACGCAAAGGAAAGAGGAGCAGAGGCTCCGTGAGGAAAAAGAGGAGCAGAGGCTCCGTGAGGAAAAAGAGGAACAGAGACGTCGTGAGGAAAAAGAGGAACAGAGACGTCATGAGGAAAAAGAGGAAAGGGAAAGAGAACGTATCGATCGTATGGAAATGAAACGCCTAGAAATTGAACTAGCAAAGGCTCAATCAATGAACGGAGCTAGCGCAGTGGCACGAGAAAGAGAGCGCCGAATGACAGATTTGATGCCATCCTACGCGGTAGGAGGGGACATGGGTCTTTTTCTGGTGCACTTTGAGCGCACGTGCGAGAGGGAAAATTTTGCTAAAAACACGTGGCCCCAGCGCTTGCTTACGCTGCTGCCGTGTGAAGTAGCTGACATTATAGCCCGTATGGGTAAAGAAGACGCAGACGACTATGACAGAGTCAAAGCGAGTCTGCTCAAAAAGTACAGACTGTCAGCGGAGGCGTTCAGGCGAAAATTTCGTGAGATCGAGAAAGCCAAAGACGAATCATACCCAGAGTTTGCGTACACCTTAAAGGTAAATCTGGAGGAATGGCTTAGAGAGGAGGGTGCGCTTGGCGACGCGGAAAAGACTCTGCAGTGTTTTGCGTTGGAACAATTCTTTCGGCGTCTACCTGAAAACATTAGGTACTGGGTTCAGGATAGACAAGGAGTAGATACTATCACGAGAGCGGCAGAGCTCGCAGAGGAGTACGTAAATCGCCGTGCCCTCAAAGGCGAGGATGTCCCTAGGAGGGAGATTAGTAAATATCGGGCCGACAAGCCTCCGCGATGGACAAAGTCGGGTCGGTATATGCCGAAGGGGGGTTTAGACTCCAAAGGAAGCGGTGATGAGAAAAACAAGAGAAAGGAAGAAGCACCCGAGAAAAGGGCGGAAGGGCAACAGAAAAAGGCGTTCGAGGCCAAGAAGCCGATAGTTTGCTATAACTGCCAACAGACGGGGCATATTTCTTTGGGTTGTAAGAACCCGAAAGTTGTGTTAATGTCACTCTGTAGTAATGACGAAAACATGAAATTGCTAGAGCCATACATCCGAGACCTAGTCGTGAACGGCCAACCGTGCCGCGTGCTCCGCGATTCGGCCGCCACTATGGATGTAGTGCACCCGTCCTATGTCGAGGAGAGTCAGTTTACAGGAGAATGCGCATGGATAAGACAAGCAGTAGAGACAAACAGTGCATGTCTCCCAGTAGCAAGAGTCCGCATCGAAGGCCCTTTCGGTGTTCTAGACACTGAAGCTGCCGTTTCGGCACATCTCCCAGTGCAATACCCGTATTTGTTCTCAAATAAATCAGAGTACTTGCTGCGACAAAAAGGAATTGGGTTCAGTGAGGGTATCGTACAGGCCTTAACTCGATCCAAAGCAAGGGAGCTCGCCGCTCAGACAGTTTATAAAGATCCGGTGGCAGACGAAACAGCTTCAGCGGCAGAGCCTTCTTTACCTGGCACGAAACTGGACCACCCTATAATGGAGCCTCAAAACACAATATCTAAAGAAAGATGTAAGAAACCGGATGAATCCGAGGCATCTCGAGAAGTAGAATGCACTATAAAGCTGTTAAATGTAAGTCCTACAGAACTGATAGTGGAACAGGAAAATGACTCCACTCTCCGTAACCTAACGCCAGACGCGAAGGAAGGGGTGGCTAAGCAAAACATTCAGTTCACCAAGAAGGGGGGCGTCTTGTACAGAAAGTACACGAGTCGAAAAGGAGTTCGGTTTAATCAGCTAGTCGTACCGTATCCTTTCCGCAAGGAGCTGCTGCACCTGGTCCACGGAGGTTTGTGGTCAGGGCATCTCGGCATCAAAAAAACAAAAGAATGTTTGTTACGGGAGTTTTACTGGCCCGGCTGCTTTCGGGGGGTGGAGGCATTTGTAAGAAGCTGCGACACGTGCCAACGCGTTGGCAAGCCAGGGGATAAGGCTAAAGCACCTATGAAGCTGGTCCCCATTATCACAGAACCGTTTCGCAGGCTAGTTATAGACACAGTGGGTCCACTTCCTGTAACGCAGTCCGGGTACCGGCACATACTCACAGTGCTCTGCCCGGCCACGAAATTCCCGGAAGCAGTACCGTTAAAGGAGCTCAGCTCGGAAGAGGTAGTTAAAGCGCTTTTATCTATCTTTGCACGTGTAGGCTTCCCTGCAGAAATTCAGTCCGACCAGGGATCTGTTTTTACAAGTGCACTAACCTCGACATTTTTAGAAAAGTGTGGTGTTAAAATCATCCACAGTTCAGTGTACCACCCTCAGTCAAATGCTGTAGAAAAGGTACATTCAGTCATGAAACGGCTGCTACGCGCCCTTTGTTATGAGCAAAAAGAGGATTGGGAGGCTTGCTTGCCCGCAGCTATGTTCGCGCTTCGGGTCGCTCCTCACGAATCAACAGGGTTTTCGCCTGCGGAGCTTGTTTACGGACGTGCTCTTCGCTCCCCACTTCGCATTGTTCGAGAATCTTGGGAGGGCCGGGCGGACGACCCTTCGGTAGTAGCATACGTACTTGAGCTGTTGGACCGACTTCACGCAGCTCAAGAACTAGCGGAGCAGGAAATGCGCAGAGCTCAAAACAACGCTAAGCGCTATTATGACAAGACAGCCCGGACGCGAAGCTTTCGAGTGGGGGAAAAAGTGATGATACTGAAACCCTCACTGAAGAATAAACTTCAGGTCCAGTGGGAGGGACCTGTTGAGGTGGTTCAGAAATTGTCAGACACAAATTACTTGGTTACTGGACTGGGAAGGCGTAAAACGCAACAGGTGTACCACACTAATCTGCTCAAACCGTACCAGCAGAGGCATGCCGTTGTAAACATGTCGCTCAATCAACCGGAAGAAATGCCTATTGATTTCCCGGAGTTAACAACAGAAAACAAAGACATTGGCGAGACTATTAGTAACCTGGTAGAGCAGGCGGAGTTGGAGCCAGATCAGAAAGCGGAACTGAAGGAACTATTGTTTGACTTTAAAGAAACATTTTCAGACACACCTGGCAGAACCAAAGCCCTAGTTCATGATATTGAGCTGACATCTTCGGAACCAATTCGTTCTAAAGCTTACCGCGTTTCCCCGAGGCAACGGGAAATAATGGCCGCGGAGATAAACCGAATGCTCGAGCTAGGAGTAATCGAGCCAGGAGAGAGTGATTACACCTCGCCTCTGATCTTGGTTGAGGTCCCAGGGAAAGAGCCGCGACCGTGTATTGACTATCGGAGGCTCAACTCGATTACAAAGGACCAAACTTATCCAATTCCGCATATTGAGGAAAGACTTGAGCAAGTCAGCAGTGCCAATTTCATCTCGACTTTGGATTTAGTCAGGGGATACTGGCAGGTGCCTCTAACTGAAAGGGCTAGTAGGCTTGCGGCGTTTATTTCCCCGATGGGAACATTTCGGCCGAAGGTCCTTAGTTTTGGATTAAAGAATGCCCCTTATTGCTTTTCTGGCCTAATGGACAAAGTGTTACAGGGTATGGAGGACTTTGCCCTCCCGTACCTAGATGATATTGCTATTTTTTCTTCTTCCTGGATAGACCACATGAAACACTTGCGAGCTGTGCTATGTCGTCTGCGTGAGGCCGGCTTAACAGTGAAGGTTGCGAAATGCCAATTGGGGCGCGCTGAGGTAGCTTATCTAGGGCATGTAATAGGCCAAGGCTACCGCCGGCCGTCAGAAGTAAAGCTGGCCGCAATAGACAACTTTCCCCAACCACGAACCAAGAAAGACATTCGGTCGTTTCTTGGATTGGCCGGTTATTATCAAAGGTATATCCCGCGTTACTCTGACATTGCAAGTTCCTTGACAGACGCTCTTAGAAAGACTGAACCCCAGACCGTAAAATGGGATGGGGCCAAGGAACATGCATTTTCTACGCTAAAGAAGGCACTAAAAAGTCAGCCAGTGTTGAGCGCGCCTGACTACTCTAAGCCGTTCATTCTTCAGTGTGACGCCAGCGACCGGGGTATGGGTGTCGTGCTTTGTCAGAGGGGAGAGAACGACCAGGAACACCCTGTACTGTATGCCAGTAGAAAGCTTTCTGTTCGTGAGGAAGCATACAGTGCCTCAGAAAAGGAATGTGCCTGCGTTGTTTGGGCTGTGCAGAAGCTAGCTTGTTACATCGCCGGTTCTAGGTTCACAATAGAGACTGACCACTGTCCCCTCACATGGCTACAGTCCATGTCATCGAAAAACGGCCGTCTTTTGCGCTGGAGCTTAGCTCTTCAACAATACACCTTTGATATCCATTACAAGAAGGGTAAACTCAACAGCAACGCAGATGGTCTGAGTCGTTGTCCCTAGTACCCCGAGGGCTTCAAAACGATTTTCTGCTTTCTATCCTCGATTTGAGGCCCACTAGTTTTCTGTATTTATCCAATCATGTGTCAAGTGTTTTGTTTAATGTCTTCAAAAGTGGCTGATGTGGTGTTGCGACTCGGCGGGGGCCACAGGAATAAAGTTGAGGTAGAAGGAAATGACTTCCACAGGTGAATCTGAGTCTGGTGATTCTGAGTAGAGAATTGCCGTGTGCTTGCTTGTGTGTGGGTGTGCTTTCGGCGCAGTTTCCGCAGTTCCTCGTTTGTGGTGGGCGGAGAATATGGTGGAGGGGTTCACCTCATCCCTGCGAGCAACGCCCTCTTGGTCGATGATCATCGGATCCAGTGTTCGGGACCAAAGTAATAGAGGAAGAGCCGACAAGCTGCAATACAGATCCCGCTGCACAGTACCTGCTGGCCACTGCACCTCGGGATCTTCTTTCCCCGGCGGAGAGGCTGTTAGGACCGGCGCCAGGTCTGACAATGGATCGGCGTTCCTTTTGATGTTCCTTTTGAGTCACCAAACGGGTTGGCGGCCTGTGTCCGCCATGTATTGTTCCCACCTGGCCGGAGGGTGCGGCGTCCTGCCGCCGCGGCGCCGTGAGCAGTTCGGGAGACCACCGGTGCAGCTTCTTCTTTGGAAGATGACGGCGGCGGCGGCGGCCGGGAATCGTCCCGCTAATTGAACGAATCGTTCGGCACCATTTGAAGCTTGTTTACGGCGGCCCTTTCGATGGATGCAGTCATCAACTTCAGACCCCTCGCCCAGCGACACACCTTGACGGGGGGGGGAGCCGCGTTCGTGCCACATGGCCGTGCGGTGACCACGCTTCAGTTTTGAACGTTCGCGTGGACCGTGCGTGCTCGTCACCCTCGCGGGTAATGTGTGGTCCGTGATTGGACGGTGCCCTCTGTACGCGGTCCCCGATCTAGGGATCTGGGGAGGACAGACCCTTTATAATGAGCCCCCACGGCTCATTCGGTGTGCTTTTTCGAGTGGAGAGCTCGCCATGTACGAAGAACGCCACTATATATCTAAACTTTCTTATTGACCTCTCTCTAATGTAAATAAACGTCTGTTCTCTGTTTTCCCATATAAGCATTGCTTCTCGCTATAAGGGACGAGTCCGATGGGAGCCAGCTACCAACGACGAGACCCACAGGACTCAGGTCCCAACATTGGTCACGTGCGACGAGTGTCTTCCTTCTTTCCTCACTCCTCCTCCTATCACTTTGCATGAATTCCAGATTGATTATTGTAGCTTCGGCTGCTGATGAAAAGGCCTATATTGCTGCGTGATTTTTTCGTTCTTTCTTTCCTTCCTTCTTCCCTTCCATTCTTCCTTCCCTCCTTCCTTCCATTCTTCCTTCCCTCCTTCCTTCCTTCCTTCTTTCTTTCTTTCCTTCCTTCCTTCTTTCCTTCCTTTCTTCTTTCCCTCTCTCCTTCCGTCTTTCCTTTCTTCCTTCTTTTCTTTTCTCATTCCGTCTTTCCTTCCTTTTTCCTTCTTTCTTTCGTTTCTTTTTCATTCCTTCCTTTGTTCCTTCCTGCCTTCCTTCCTTCGTTCGTTTGTTCCTTCCTTCGCTCGTTCGTTTGTTCGTTAGTTCGTTCGTTCAGTTGTAGTGGTACAGTAGATAGGGTGCTTGGCTGCTTACCCGAAGGACGGGGGCTTCATTCTGGCCGCGGTGATTTCGTTTCCACGAAGGTAAAATGCCATTTAGAGTCTAACACAGGTGGTCTCAATGATTTCCGACCTTTCCACTACGGCTTATTTTACTGAGTCACTCAGAAGTCTTAAAAACCATAAATCGCGTTCTTTTTGTCTCTGTAATCAATCTTATTTATTGAAACGCGGCTGTAACGTGCTTGCTCGTGTGCGATTTCAGTCAGAGACGTTGACGTGCTTCGTTATTCTCTCTAGTAAACACTTCAAAGATGAGAAAACCTTAGGTGCCTCAACAAGCCCGGAATCCGACCGTCGGTGTCGGTGACGCCCACACGAGTGAAAAGACACCGTCTCGTGATGACGTCACATGATAACTTGGCCACATAGCATCGCTAGGTCAATGGTTAGACCAATAACCAAGGCATTACAAAACCACGTTAGGTGCAGAAAACTTTTGGAGGAGGGCGTGAGAGTTTCAGTGCATCGACTGGGAAAAAAGAAGAGATGAGTTGCAGGAAGTTTTCCATGCTTTCGATCCTGAAGGCAGTGCAAAACCATGTCACTTAAAGAAAGCTTTCCGAGGTGCGTGGAGGGGGGGGGGGGTGATAAACCTCGACTGGAAATAAAAAGAAGGCTTTCGCCTCTAAGCCGTCCTACGCGATGGCATAAGGGACGGATGGATGGATTGATGGATGCAAGAACTTCATTCAAGTCCAATAGGTCGCGCTAGGGTCGTGTCGCCCGAAGCGGGCCGCTACCACGTTGAGATTATGCAAGTTTTTAAAGACGATAGGTTTCTTGAAATACTCGAGGGCAGGAATTTCTATCTATCTATCTATCTATCTATCTATCTATCTATCTATCTATCTATCTATCTATCTATCTATCTATCTATCTATCTATCTATCTATCTATCTATCTATCTATCTATCTATCTATCTATCTATCTATCTATCTATCTATCTATCTATCTATCTATCTATCTATCTAGTCAGTCAGGCAGTCAGTCAGTCAGTCAGTCAGTCAGTCAGTCAGTCAGTCAGTCTTTCTATCAGTCAGTCGCCCCGCCGTGGTGGTCTAGTGGCTAAGGTACTCGGCTGCTGACCCGCAGGTCGCGGGATCGAATTCGACAGTGGCGGCTGCATTTCCGATGGAGGCGGAAATGTCGTAGGCCCGTGTGCTCAGATTTGGGCGCACATCCAAGAACCCCAGGTGGTCTAAATTTTCGGAGCCCACCACTACAGCGTCTCTCATAATCATATGGTGGTTTTGGGACGTTAACCCCCCTCCCCCCCCCCCCCCTATCATTCAATCACTCTATCAGTCAGTCTATCAGTGTATCAGGCAGTCAGTCTATCAGTCATTCAGTCAGTCAGTCAATCACACGATTAAGCCCCCCCAGCAAGAATTGAAGTGCCTACTGAATGCCCAGTCATCTTGCCCTGGTGGTATCATTCATATACTCGTGAACATTGTCGATCAAAAATATTGGCAGATCCGACGTACAGTGGGAATTGATGATATGCGAAGCACGAATAAGAAATGTTAATATGTCACTTTAAAATCAGCACAACGTTACGAGGTGGAGGTAAATGATGCCATACATGACTTCCATGTCATGATTATCATGTTTGGATGTGTCGTTTACATTCATCCATTCACGTCACGTGATACCAAATTTGGTAAATGTGGAGCTAGCGAAATGGCCTCGAGCGCATCATGAGCGTGGCAGGTAGTCATGCTGTTACAGGACGCGCACCTCATGTTCATCATGTTTGCACCAGTCACATACCTTCGTCATGCATTTACGCCACGTAATACCAAATTTCGTACATGTGAAGCTAGCGATACCGCCGCGAGCGCATCGTGAGCGTGCTATGTAGTCATGTTGTTACATGACACACGCATGTCATGATTTTCATGCTTGGGTATGTCGCTTGTGTTCACCACGCAATCATGTTATACCATACCAGTTTTGCAACATGTCATGTGAACAAAACCACCGCAAGGGCTGCGGGACCATGAAATGTAAATCATGACATTTATGACATGCATGTCATGATTTTCTTGTTATGAATAGTCAAATATGTTCGTCATACAGTCTTGTTTTGCCATACCAAGTTTGGTATTCATACCATCATCGAAACGGCAAGGAGAGCTAAAAGTCGTAGGCGGCTAGACAGATGGATAGGTATACGCCCAAAGTCGCCGAAGTTCGCTAATAAATGCTTCGCATTAAAAACAAACAAACAAAGTGCGCACATGTGAGGCGCAACGCCAATGCTTAAGCATTAGGTGGTTTGTGCCTGTACTAGAAAATACGCAGATGCACAATTCTAAAAACCCTAGTGTTTTTCACGCTGTGCTGAAAATGCGACGCTATGCACGAAAGAAGCCCTGCAGAAGACTATCGTCTTTTCTCTTTTTTATTATATATATAAGCGTAAGCATTGCAAATGCACGTGAACGTAGCTGTGTCTTTGACGAGACGTCAGTTTTTGGCAAAAACGAGAGTAAACAAGCACGAAGGGACTTGGAAGTGTACCTCATAAAGATGGAAGCAAAAGGCTTTCTCATTGGTAGGACCTTGATCTTAATTGTACTCCGCCGAATGCAACTAAACGTCTCACTCACGTCTTCGCTAACTCACTGTGACAGAAACTACCAACTTGAACACTGTTTTGCGCTGTTATTCTCACGCATGCGTGGTTACGCAATCTCGGAGATTTATATGCGCTGTTGTAAGAAGAATAAAAGCAGTATAGTTAGTCAGTGATAGTACTAATTGTTTCGTACTTTCTTTATGCACTCCCATGATTAGTGCCGAAATGTTCACCTAAAACTAGGCCTATGCAGAGGTTTGATTGTATATACCCTAGTGTCATACTTATTTGCAGCGTGATAGCGCAGCCTAGAAGCGCGTTTGTTTTTTTTTTACCCACACAAAAACGCTACGATGATAGTTGGGAAGTAACGCTAACAGAACATTCAAGGGCACATTCACGAAATTGAAAAAAAAAATTAAAACTTTGTGTGGACGCTCAGAAGCATTACAGTAAATTTTCTGAAAAGAAAAAAAAATCACAAAGCTTTAGGCCACGAGTTTAGTTTACGACTTCTTCTCCAGGCCGCGAAAAAGTTTTCCGAAATTCGCAGCCCTTGGCTTTGTTACTCATTTTGAAGATTAATTTCCATTTAAAATTTTCGCTTATAGGTACTGGTGATTTCCTACAACTGGTGCATATCGAAATTTTTTTCCCAACTGTTTGACTACCGTTAAAAGGACACACGTGCGAACGAAATAATCAGGTCAGAGAGGAGCTTAGCCATGCTATTTGTCTACAGCGAATAGGACAGGCGTCGAAAATGTTCGTTCCTTTGTTACAAAACCCAACCATGCATTAGGCCACGTAGCACAGGCATGCGTTGCGGCTTACCTCTGTAGTCTTGCATGTGTAAAGCGAACACGTGGAGGTTTTGCTAAAGCATTCACGGTAAACTGCACATCAGCCGCACGCTTCACGCTCAGTGGTCGCTACCCGCGCCCTATACGCTGAGTGGATGCGATTATCAGGGGACGCATGAATGCTCTTAGGGAGAAAGTATTTACTTCCCACCTGGGTCATGCGCATAAAGTCCGCCTGGCTGCTAATGACTGCGTAGCGTCGAGCTTAGCGTAAATCAGTTCGCTTTGCCTTATTCGCGCCAAACTAAATGTCACTTCATTGTTCGCTCGCACGGTTGAGTAAGAATTTATCTTCAAAAGCTTCTCAACTTTACCCGACTTGACATTGGTTACTCTTTCATACATGTGCGTGTAGTAAAATGCCCTTAATTACTCGATTCACATAATCTTCAGAGGAAGACTGACTCTTGAAGAGATGGAAAATCTTTTGAACACTGTGAGATACGTTTCGACAGGGTGCCTCGTCTTCTTCACGGCTGTAACCGCCTACATTAACATGTAAGTCCCGCAACCCTAAAAAGAGAGGAGAAACTTCTAGATCTGAATTCACGCTAAAGAACGTGCAAGCACGGATACAAGAGACAGGTCTAAACACCATTTTCCTCTTGTGTTTATGTATGCGCGCTAAATGTAGTAGCATAGATGCTTACTAACCAGCTTAACTTTTTATTATTCTAAGGCGAGGGCACATCCGTGTGTTTGAAGGAGGAACCGGCGTGTCGAAATAAGTGAGTCAAATGTAACAGCTGCTAAATTTTTTTTATGGGTATAGTGGGGTTGGGGGGTTCACGACGCAATCATATTAGGAGAGGTATGAATTTAGATGAATTGGTGTTGTCGATTTGGAGTATACCATCTGGGAATGGTAGATTGATCTGAAGGGTTTAACGTCCCAAAACCACCATATGATTATCAGAGATGCCGTAGTGGAGGGCTCCGGAAATTTCGACCACCTAGGGTTCTTTAACGTGCACCCAAATCTGAGCACACGGCCCTACAATATTTCCGCCTCCATCGGGAATGCAGCCACCGCAGCCGAGGTTCGATCCCGCGACCTGCGGGTCAGCTGCCGAGTATTTTAGCCACTAGACCACCGCGGCGGGGCATCTGCCAATGGTTGTTTCATTCCTCTTTTGTTTGGGTTGAAGGAGAGGGTACAAAACATACACGTGCAGACTTGACTTCTTCAACAACAAGCGGACTTGACTACTTCAAGGAGGCAGATGCCTCCTTGAAGAAGTCGAGTCCGCTTGTTGAAACGCTGACACCCCTAGTTCATCGCATATTTACGCCAACACACTTTTGGTGCTCGTTCATTGAACGTTCGTCTTTTTTGTAGTGTGTCGGGTTAGTCTCACTGGATAGTGAAGATACTTCATATTCAGCGGTGCGCGGTTGCAATATGGCTTACGCCTCTGATAACGCCTTCCGATATGCCCGGCAGGACTATTCCCTGCAAACGCAGCTGTGCTTGCGCCGACATCTGATTTGACTAAGCTTTGGTGTCGTACGAGGTTTCACCACGTCCGAGGACAAGCACTGAATCATCAACAACCAAGCATCAGCACAATGAACCGAGCCCATATTCATGGAAGCATCTTGCGCTAAAAAGTTTTCTAAAAGAATATTTCATTTCAGCCAACCGCGATATGGGCCATATTACTAGCGAATCCGGATGATCAGTGGTGTGTGCGTGTGGGTGTTTGTTCGTTTGTGTGTTTGTTTGTTTGTGTGGGGGGGGGGTCACGTGCGTCGAGTGTCTTCCTTCTTTCCTCACTTCTCCGCCTATAACTAACCTTTTGTGAATTCCAGATTGATTATTAAAGCTTCGGCTGCTAATGAAAAGCGCTATAATGCTGCGTGATTCTTTATCTCTCCCTTTCTTTTTTCTCGCTTTCTTTCTTTGTTTTTGTGTCTTACTTTGTCTTTTTGTTTGTTTGTACCTTCCTTCGTTCGTTCATACGTTTCTTCAGCTGTAGTGGTGCAGTGGATACGGTGCTAGGCTGCTCTCTCTCTCTCTCTCTCTCTCACACACACACACACACGCACACACACGCACACACGCACACGCACACACACACACACACACGCACACACACACACACACACACACACACACACACACACACACACACACACACATACACACACACATACACTGTTGACGTCTGGGTCTGGACCCTCATAAATTATTCAGCCAGATCATTTCGAAAACGAAACTTTACTCATTAATTCAGAACAGTTTCGCTTGCGTAATATGTACTGCTTCCGGGACTCAGAATTCACCTCGACGAGAAACAGCTGGCTAAGACGCCGTGAGAAATCATACTGACAGTGTTCGTACAGTTTTTTTTCTTTCTTACTTCTAGGTGTAGCTCGCAAGAGGAGCCGAACTGTAGCAGTATTTACAAGAATGTTTCAAGACAAAGCTGCAGAACTTATATGTAACCCTCTTAATTTATATTTTACATCCAGTGCATTAAATGTAAAGCATTTTTTTTTTTGCGTACTGCAAGCACTTTTGGCGTCTATCTGCGTCTATCTATCTATCTAGCTGCTTACGTATGAGTGCTGTCGTGATAATCCCCTTAACTTGGCGTGAACCAAAATAAGTATGGCAGGGTAAGATGGTTTGACGAATATGACGCACTGCTCAAGACCTCAATAATGTCACAATACCGTCACTTATGTCGTCAAACGCGTCCCGCCAGACAGCGGCACATACCCGCCCGTGGGTATGTGCCGCTGGTATGCGGGTATGTGCCACAGGTGATTTACACTTAGTATCTACCTAGAAATGACGAGAATACACATGGGCAATTTTAACGCGTGAGCGTTAAGAAATAATCGAAATCGGTAGCGTCAACCTGACGAATGCAAAGAATAAATGCCAGGGTCGCAGCTGGAGCCAAACCCAAGCATTCTGCGTGGCAATGAAGCACTTTACCACAGAACTACGCCAGGTCTCGGAACTACTTTTCAAATAGACGTTAATCTTCGTGAAACGTCAATAGTGGTTGCAGTACTGCCTACCCAATTTTATGTACATTACAGATGTGCTCCTCCCATACATCCGTCACGTCGGGTTAACGTCATTTGCGGTTAGTTGCCATGCGTTGATGTTTATTTATGTAGCTGCGTTCAGGGCTAGCATCATCGCGAGCATCAGCGCTTAATATCAGCTTCTGGTGTTGCAAATACGTGTGTTCCAGTTGACATCGTTGCGCAAGTACAAATAACTGGTTATATAAACATCTGCAACTCTTCAACATTTTTCTTTGCGTGCAACGTTTGTTCAGCGTCATTTCATGACGTGTCACACAATAAAAAATTGCAACACGGTCACCTTCTCTCCGCATGCTTCGCATAACGCCGATTCCCAGGTATGTGGGATCTGCCAAATTTTTTTATTTATTATTTATTTTCATATGCGAAGCATTCCTTTGCTGACAAAAGGCACTATGGCGGTTTATCTATCTATCTATCTATCTATCTATCTATCTATCTATCTATCTATCTATCTATCTATCTATCTATCTATCTATCTATCTATCTATCTATCTATCTATCTATCTGTCTGTCTGTCTGTCTGTCTGTCTGTCTGTCTGTCTGTCTGTCTGTCTGTCTGTCTGTCTGTCTGTCTGTCTGTCTGTCTGTCTGTCTGTCTGTCTGTCTGTCTGTCTGTCTGTCCGTCCGTCCGTCCGTCTGTCCGGAAATGTATTCCGTCTGTCCGGAAATGAGGCGGAAATGTTGTAGGCCCGTGTGCTCAGATTTGGGTGCACGTTAAAGAACCCCAGGTGGTCAAAATTTCCGGACACCTCCACATGGCGTCTCTCATATTCATATGATGGTTTTGGGACGTTAATCTCCACATATCAATCATATAAATGAAAGTAAGGTTTTATCGAGACTGAAGTATGACTTACATGATAATTTGGTTATGTCATAAACAACGTCAAATGCTTCTTTTGTACCTCATGATACCATTCCCATCAATGACTTGTTGCACAAGCCCACCTATAGCGTGGTCCATGGAATGCTACACGTGATTCCCAGCCTATGTCAACCCAGCAGCGCCGAATTTAGGCTTTCAAAATTTCGACCCTACAGCGTTAAAAATCCTGTGAGCAGCAAAAGTCGACTGGCGCAGAAAACGTAACCGATGGTTGCAGCTGGAATTGAACCCAGGCATTCTTTGTGACAGTCAAGTGTCCTACCAAAGCCACACCAGTACTTCCATTTGTTTCGTAAAAACAGCATTGCTTACTGGCGTCATGTCGAAGACACGTCAGCCGTGGTTGCACTGTTGACTAAACATTTTGATATGCATGAAATTAACGAAATGTATGTTCTCCCATGACCCACAAAGATGTGCTCAAGCGCTGTTTGTCACTGGATTATCGCATCAATGACCACTTTTTGTTATGATGCACACGTCTTCGCACCGTAGCGTGTATTTTGTTTCGACAAAACTGATGTGTCCGCTCTGCTCAGTTACTATCATACGTTGTGTCATAAACTTCGATTTGGGCACCTGTGCAGTCACTGTGCAATGTAAGTTTTCGATATGTCCAAAACTACAAATTGTACTAAAAGACAGCAGTACAAGTTGTAACGCTTGGCTGACACTAATAAAAAATTACATAGACAACTATTTGCTGAATGCTACGTATGAAATTGATTGCCACAACGTGGGGAATCAACCAGAAAGTTTATTCATTGCAACACGTAATTCGTCTCGTTACAAGCCGTAAATTCGGCTGATCGACTATATTAGATGTTTTTCTTTTATGGCATGAGTTTGTGCGTAACCTCTATGTATCTTCGTGCGTGCGTTTCTATGCGACCGTGCATATGCGCACACGCAAACTTAGATGACTTAAGGGGGGGAGGAAAAACGTGAAGTTTGACACCTCACCTCCCCCCCCCTCCCCTGGTTACACCATTCGTTCCAGCCAAGTTGACGCCGACATCGCGATCTGAGGTGTTTCGCGCTCACTTGCGAGGCACACATTTTGAAACTGGTGCAAGATGTTAGAGCTCAGCTCTTAGGTGCCCATTCTTAGCCCTCCCGTATTCGCAAATGCTCCTCGACTGTCCTTCACTTGACTGAGTTGAGTACAGAGCCGCTGCTCGACTGAAATTCACGCTGCGCTTCTCAAACAATCGCTGCAGATTACAGCCGATATGCAGTGACTTAGCCTGCCAAAAGACGGTGCTCCCATCGACTTTTGCAAGTGAAGGTGAAGCGTTGAGTGAAGGGACCTTCTAGAATATGGTGGTAAGTTTCGCAGCGTCGCCGTTGACGACGAGGCCAATACGCACGAAAAAAAAAAAGAATGCCTAGAATCCGTTTTCTCCATGGCAGACAAGTATTTCACCAAAGACCTACGCTATAGTGTTTGAAGCTCGTTCGCAAAAATATTCCATACAGGTGTCGTTTCGGGCAACGAGTCGTGTTAACCTATGTTATATAGCGTAGCAAAAGAAGCGAAGTAGCAAGCAGTAATCCCAAAAGGCTAACTGAGCAACGAGTGTGTGGTGCAATGCTTCTCACCCACTGCAAAGAGCTCAGCCATTACTCTTTATTGTCAGCACTTGCCTACAGCATGAACAAAGGGCGCATATTACCTTGCATAAGTGTAGCGGATACCTCGCGCAATTGTAGAAATACAAATAATGACGTATAAGGGAAACTTTACTCCTTCACAGAAATTTCGATTGATGGCGTAGTCGATAGCTTAACGGAAATCCTAAACTTCAAACACAGTTGGCCTTGCCATAACACAAAGCTGTGCTCAGAATTCGCATTGTGAAGTATCATAACAGTCGGTGAATTTTTTCTCGACTAATTTTCCCTTGCCATATGTGATGTGCAAGCTTTTGCAAATATTGACGCCCACAAGTTGTTTTGATTTCGAAGTTCTGCGCTAGTACTAAAGAAATCGTATCTTCAAGAAATCGTATCTAGCATTCTTGCAGTGTCAAGCTCTTCTTAATGCCCTTGAAAAGGTGTCCTACGCTCGTTGAAGCTTGTTTAAATGCAACTTACGTACTTATACACCTTACGTAAATGCAACTTCCGCTTCTTTAAATGCTATGTTTACGTAATTATTCATCTTTTTATTAGTGCACATTTAGCCTGTACGTAGTTCCTCGTTGTGGACTAACTTTTTCAATAAATAAATAAATAAATAAACAAATGAATAAATTGTGGATTTTTCTGTCTTACAATATTTTACCGTGTACCTTCGGGGGTCTGTAATTCTTTCAGCTTCTTATTTTGTGGATGTTTGGCAACATTTCAAGTTCATATTTTGGCAATACAAGCCGTTAAAAATGAATGTTCTCCCGTTTCCATGTAGACGAAAGCCGATACCCGCGAATTCATGTGAAGTTGTCTAACGTCGGATCAATAATCACTGCCGCTTGTTTTCATAAGCATACTCCTGTCGAAAAAAAAAAAAGAACCATGCGAGTGGGCACGGGAAATACGATACTACGAACTACTTTTCTCGTAGAGTGTACGCGTATTGCTACATACGTGTCATTATAGCTGACACATTCTATTGGACCGCATTTCCCTAAAGAAAAAATGACTTCTAGCTTTTTTACTTAATCTCTCCAACCACTAAAACTCCGTCATCGGCACTTCTTCTCCAATGTTTCTTGGAGGATCACCTGCGCTACACATTTAATTTATTCTCTTCACTTTGGAGACAGCAAGTCATAAGCGGACGAACAAGGCCTTTTTTTTTTGCTTGAATATTCTGTAGTCTATTTGATAGGTCTGTCGTATCAAAAATATTTACCCAAGTGCGGGGTCGCAAAAAAAAAGCTTGGTGGTTGTTTAAATTTCACAGTGTTTTCACATCAATTGACGTTTGTTTTATTTTATCATCAGTTATCCTAACACTTGCAAGAATTCGTAAATGACAAAAGAACACCAGTACAGGGCAGTCTTAAAAAAAGTTACTTTGCCACTACTCTTTGCCGTATTTTTCTTTCTCACTCATGGTATCTGAAGCGACCAAAAAAGAAGAAACGACTGTGTTGTATATTGGGCTGATTAAGCTTCTGTACTGTTCTTATTTGCACACATTTCGTTTAAACTTCCCTTTCATTAGACTTGATCAGTGATCACGATATGTAAACGTAGCGGGTGAAATCGATAGCTGGGTTGAATATTGAGAACGTAAATACTTGGCACCACCACTAGACAATAATCCCTGGCCCTGCAAATGTATGTGATGACGCAGCCGTAGATTTTGTATAGGCGTGTGAGTCCTTAATTACATTCCCATCTGTGCCCCGACGCAGTGTTCTAGTGGCTAAGGTACCCGGCTGATGACCCGCAGGTCGCGGGATCAAATCCCGGCTGTGGCGGCTGCATTTCCGATGGAGGCGGAAATGCTGTAGGCCCGTGTGCTCAGATTTGGGTGCACGTTAAGAAACCCCAGGTGGTTGAAATTTCCGGAGCCCTCCATTACGGCGTCTCGCATAATCTTTTGGTGGTTTTGGGACGTTGAACCCCACATATCAACCTTTAAGACTACACTTTCGCTATTTTTTCATTAACAACGCCAGAATATGTATACGGGTGGTGTTGGAAATCGGCGCATAGCATTAAAAGAGTGCATAATTGTTGCTGGAACGGCATTTTCTATTAATATTCCTACGTCAGAGTGATAGCGCGAACGCAGTTTACGCATGGCGCGTTAAGGCAAAGAAATGCCCGCAAGACGAATACAAATGGCCTCGTGACAGTTCGATGAGAAACCTTCCCTATTTGCATAGTAAATCAATTACATTCACATCTGTATCGTCTCTGCATTTGAGGCTTTCCGGTTAAAATTAATTTCTGCATATTTACAGATATGGGTTCGTTGATGTGCAGAGCTACCCCGTCTCTATACTGCCACACATTTGAACAATGGTGAAGGTGGGCTGTCTGTGGTGTTATCTTTTGAGAGAATCCGTACGTTTTTTTTTAAAATTTTCGATTATTGATTATTTCATATACTTCCCTGCAGTGGGCGCAGCCAGAATGACGACGATGACGATGATGATGATGAAGTCAAAATTTTCTGGTGCTAACTGAACCCTTTCTAGACGCGTGCATGGATATATTACCACCGTAAACCGAAACATGAATGATTTTCATGTGTTAATGGCATTTCGTGACCCCCCAGTTGTCGCAAAACCTACAGATGTTACTTCACCACGCAAACGAATTGATCAACCAGTGATATTTCTAACTTTCACGTGACTGCGTAACCGTAATTGAAATCATTTCTACGCTTTCTTTACTTGTTCTAGTTAAGATGTGAAAGTAGAGAAGAATATACTTCGTCAAAGTTGGCTTTTAGAAATCAATAATCAATACTTAGCTAGCTAATTACCGAGAAATTGTTTCAAAAATTTGCCGCAGCTTATACGAAATTGCGCGAGGCTGTATCAATGCAGATTTGGCGGCTATGCAGACTAGCTAACCCTGGCTTGGCTAGGCTTTTAGCCAGACATCTCTCTCTTCTCCACCCCTTCCTATACTATTCTATGTGTGCTACCTTCGTTCTAGTTGTGTATCTGTGTTTGCTTATGAAAAAAAAAAACGCTCGAATACAAGCACAAAAAGAACGAAATGGACGCCGCTGCACCTGCAACTAGTTTATTTCGCAGAAAAAAAATCATGGTTAATATACAACTTCATTGTGTACCACCTGTTAAAATGACGATCACGTTTTAGCATATTTCCCAAAAAGCACGATTCGCAATCACTTAAACTAATCGATGCTTGGCTAAAGCAGTTATCTTTGAGCGATGTGGAATATCTCGATAACTTCCCTGGTCACCTGTATCACCTGTATCTGTTTCTATAACTTTCTCTATCGATTTCTTTTTCTTTGCATTTTTTTCTCTCCATCTTCAATTTTTTTTCTATCTCTTTTTTCCTTTGCCTTTACATCGTGTTCTCTTTTTATTCCCTTACTTTCTCTATATTTTCTCTTTCTCTATATTTTTTCTATGCATTCTCTATCTATCCTTCTTTCTCTTTCTTTACTTCCTTTCTATCTACTCATCTCTCTCCTCTACTTTCATGTTTCTTACTTTCTCTCTCTCTCTCTTTGTACTCATTCTCTCTTCCCCCTTTCTTTCATAGTCAACTATTTCCTTCTCGCCCTGGCTTCTCTTTCTTATCACTTAACTATACAATGCTACTGAATGCCTGCTAGCCGAGCGAGGCTCGCGTTCAGATCATTGGTGCGCGGGTTCGAATATCGCATTGCCAAGAAATCCCCCCCCCCCTTGCCACGACTTTACCTTTTTCTCTTCCTCTTCTTCTATCTCATTACCCGTTTTCCCACCCGAGAGAGTTCTCAGCCCGTGCCAGAGGAATTACCGAACGTGTTCTGGGAACGAAACAGAAGATGAAGACGACGACGATGAAGAAGAGGAGGGCAAAGAAAGCGCGTCTTTGTCCGAGATGACGATAATTTATGTTCACTTTGCCCTTATTGAAAGTCTGTATGCACAGCTCCACTGACAAAATGAAATGGGCAGAATAAATGTGCCTGTGTATGATCGAAAGCATGCAAGGTACGTTTCATTGGGAAGAGTTCGAAACATACATTGCATATCCACTCATAACACTGTGAATACAGTCCGTATGATTATCTTTCATGTACCTACAGCTAAGATGGCTATGACATCTTGATATAATGTAATAAATATGAACAGTAATAAAATATGGACCGTTATATAGTAATATGAATCGTGATAGCCACCCCGGAGGTGGTCATAAGAGCGGTTATAACCTTTTTGGAACCTACTGGACTATATGCGTGGCTATAACATTTTTCTCAGCTAGATAGAATTCTATATACTCGCCTCTCCATCTCACCATCGTCATCCATTAGTCTTTCTTCTCCCCTTTCCCCTCCCCCAGTGTACAGTAGCAGGCTAGAGCAAGCTATTGCTCAGGCCGACCTCTCTGCCTTTTTGTAATATATACCTGTCTCTCTCTCTGAATCGTGGCGTCTCTCATAATCATACAGTGGTTTTGGGACGTTAAACCCCACATATCAATCATCTCTCTGAATTGTGATAGGCTTGTGTCAGATAAGTCTTCTTCGATATAATTCAAGGTATATTCTCATACTTCAAGCAATCAGCTTCGGTAGCGATTGCCTTGAAGACGCGCATAAACCATTCATTGAAGGGAGTGAGGACATGATCGCATCGCATACTTGAATGGAATGTCGTTTAAGAAGCGAGTCTTATGTGTCGCCCCATTTTGTTCCCAGGATGCACCCAAAATCGTAGATGGTTCGGTTGATCTGCTCCTCAAGATAATGTGAGACTCCATGAAAGACTATGCTCCCAAACAATTCCCAAAAATAAATGCATTCGTGTCATACTTCAGCGTGACTGTTTACCTTTAATCTTCATCTATATTTGCTCGTGACTGGCCATTCAACTGACCCATATACTGTCTGCAAAAAAAAACAAACAAACCCAGTAGTATCGAATCTTCATATATATTTATTTTTAAACTGACAGGCACACCAATGACGAATTTTCTGCTCTAGTGTTTAACACTGCAAGTGTACAGAAAGGAGGAGGGGTTGGAGGGGTCAAAAGTTCCCAGTCCACTATCCCATGTATTCCTATGGCAGCGTGTACTGGGAACTTTTGACGCTCCCTGTACGCCATGCAACTATAAACCCTTCTGAAACAGTTTTTATGCCACAGCGCAAAGAAAATGGTATGCCGCGAAGTATAGCTCACCTTCGGACCCATAAAGACCAAGGCTCTACGAGGCATACATGTTGCCACGGCGCAGCTCCTTTCCGCATAAAATAGATTCCTCGGCTTTTCTGCTGGGTGCCTTGTACAGAAGTTCACGAAAGGAATTCGGTGTAACGAAATAAAATAAAGGAAAAAAGAAAAAAAACTAGCACACGCACCCACACAAACACACGCTCGTTGTTAATGTAGAGCCCGTTGACAAGTAGCAAATCGAAAGGACGTGGAATACTGCACACAAAAAATAGCACTGTTCTGGCTCTGTGGGTGAATTCCTTTGTGATTGCGCAAGCTGTCCGGTGCAGAAGCCCCTTCTGGCAGGTATTTTCTTTCAAATCAAACACTCTCCAAGTCAGCTGTCGCCGGTGCGTTCAACGCCGCTTCTCACACATCCACGTGTCCACTGCTACAGCTATGGGCACAATTTGTTTTGGCGTATTCCTTTCTTCTCGTAGGTTTTCTGATGGGCACAAGGATCCGTGGCCCAAGGGGTGTTTTCAGCGTCTCTGGCGCCTGCGTTGCTACTTAAGTAACTGTACACCAGAAAACAAGGGCCTGACCTAGATGGTTCCCTGCCCGCCGCTGCCTCCTTGATACGACCGGACCAAGGTCCACCGAGACTTGATCATACGAGCCCAATCACGACGGGCGGCCGATACGCGAGAAGGTGGACGCGATTGGTCGGCATTTGCGGTCGCTCATCGGTGCGTGACGCGATGTAAGACGCCGCAACGTCTCGCCTGGCGAGGCTGCTTCGAGACCCGACCGCGATGAGGCTTCTGGTGGCTCGCCGGAGGGAGAAAGTTACGACTGGAGAAACCATTCTCGCGCGGCCGGGGGTGAGGCCCCCAAGCTCGCAGCAAGGAGCACTGCCGATGGAAAGGGGGCGGCCACCTAGGAAAACGATACAAACACGGCACTCCCTATACAGCGAAGAACGCCGGCGGCATTCGATGCAGCGCCGCGGGCGTTGGAGGTCGCGGCTGCGGTGTGCCTTGAGCAAACGAACTAACTCCAGAAGGACTCCTTTTCATCTGCTCTTCTCGCCTCTCAAGCGCGATCGACACACCTCTTCGTTCTCCACGGCTCCTCAAACGTTAACGTCTCAGGTTTATAAAATGCCTCCTCCTTTCCAGTGCACGAGCGTCGCGGAAGTTTACAGCAAAAGACCCGAAATCATCCTCGCGATGCACGAAAATACTCAAAAAACGACATGGCGGAGCCATGAAGCGAATGTATAGTAAATAGCTCTATAGCGGAAGTAAACAGGAACAAGAAAATTGTAGAGCTTGTTTTGACACATATATCTGCTCGAACTGGGCTTTTAAATATGTCCCCGACTGGTCGGCGTCTCATCTTCGTTTAAGAAAGAAGAAAAGAGATCTCGGCTGTGTTTGCTGTTGCAGCGAAACTGAACCGTCCGTTAAAAGGGACCGCCCGGAACTAAACAAGCTTTTTAGTGTCGTGTCTCACGATCGTGGCCGTGTTGCGCCACAGGCTGCCATCTCTCGCTCGGTCACACGTGCATCTGAACTCTGGCATGGAGACATTTGGAGCAGCGGCGACTGCTTTCACATGGACATGCATGTGCAGGGAAGGACATTTTCACAGGAAACGCTGCGTACCGGTGCACCTACTGAGCAAGATGCCTTTTTGGCTGTAGGAGTGAACTGCTCCCTATTATACAGGTTCTCCTAAAAGGCCTCACTTTTTGAAGTCCGCGGTAGTACGACTCGTGCACAGCAACATTACGCCGTGAAAGACGGTGAGGCAGGAACGAAGTTATCCGGGTTTGAAAAAAAATAATGAAAAAGCAATCGCAATGTGTACTGTATTGTTTGACCTTTTCTCTCATCCTCTATAACTTTCCTTCCCCCTCTCTTCTTCCCCAGTGCAGGGTAGCCTACCGGAGCTCAGCCCTAGTTAACCTCCCTGTCTTTATCCTTGTGTTCTCTCTCTCTCTCTCTCCCTCCATGTACGTGTAGCGGCACCATTCGTGTACGTGTAGCAGCACAAAATTCGTGTAAGCAGATTAGCTATAAAATAAACGACATAAGTGACACAAAATGCAATTAAACAAATGTCACAGTATGTGACATGCAATGTGAACGAAATGTAACCGCAAGTCTTTTGCTGGAGCATTTAGCTATATATTCAAATCTATTTCAAGTAGATGGTGGGTTATATACCAACGACTGAAATGGTGTGTCCTGAAATATGGAACTGACCATGTCGTTCTCTTATGTTTGTGCTTGTTCTATAACATTCTAAAGATGACAACAGTTTATGTAGTTTTTGAAGGATTCTAGGCATATCGCACAGTAATAAACAAAAAAGTAAAGGTTGTCAATTCTAATAACATTATATTTGTGAAACGCTTCTCCAGTGCTAGAATAACAGCCTATGTTGCCAGCATAGCGAATAATATTCTTCTGAAGCATCAGAACTCAACGTATTTTAGCTATAGAAGCTGTGCTCCATAATAAGGTGCCATAATGTAAGTGGGCACGGAATAAAGTATCGCAAATTTGTGATTTGGCCTTCGTGGAGAGCAAATTATGACATCGTGATAAGACTCTTGTCACAGCGGAGCTCTTTTCACATAGGTAGTTCACAAAGAGCTGGGAAGAAAAGGGCACGCCGAGAATTTTGTGGCTATTGACTATTTCAGTTTTGGACCTTCAAAATCAATTGTAGTAATCAGCTGAAGCAGTTTATTCTTGGAGCAAAAAATAATTACCTTAGTTTTGTGTGTGTTGATCCTATAGGTTTATTTATCTAAAACAGGTAGATAACTTTTTTAGCAATTCATTACAATCTATTGTCAAGTTACGCAGGTCGTTCCCAAATAATATGACAGTGCTGTGGTCAGTATATATGATAAATTGAGTATTATTATCAGTATTCACAATTTTATTAATATAAAGAATAAATAAAAGCGGCCCTACAGCGCTTCCTTAAGGCACGCCAAATTTGTTTATTTGAAAAGACATGTGATCGTTCACGTAAACACACTGGTGTCTGTCACCTATGTAAGACTCAAACAGTGATAAGCGGCTACCACGTGCTCCGTAAAATTTTAGTTTGTCTAACAAATTTTATGACTTCGTTAATCCAATGCCTTACTAGAATGTTTAAATAACGCCAGCGCATAGGCTTTGTAAATGTCATGTTATGGGCACATCTCAGGTCCTAGGTCCTGGGAGTGGCACCAGTACCAAGGCTTTGCTCGGTCTGGTCCTTCCCAAGGCATTTCACAACGTGAAGCACGGTACCATTTTAGGCAGTTTGTCTGAACTGTAACCCGGAGAAGGCATATTTAACTGCATCCGTGCTTTCTTATCTAATAGAACAGTTGAACTCTGGGTGGGTGACCTCCACTCTGAGCTCTCGGTGATTGCGGCACTCCACAAGAAGCCATGTCGTCTCATTTTTTTTGTTCAACCTCGCTATGATGTGATCACTTCTCAAACTTGACACGATAAACGGCCTGCGATACACTCTCTACGCAGGTGACATCCCACTCTGGACGACTGTCAAATCCGATGGTCAAATTGAAGAGACTCTTCAAAGACTCTTCAAAGGGCTACGGACGCAGTTCAGCACGTGTCAGATGCGGGTTTAGAGTGTTCGCAGAGCACTGCGACCTCCAGACCGCGGCAGAATCAAGGCTCCACTTCCTGGTATTACCTTTTATGTCAATGACGCGCCACTATCACAGGTGGCCCACATGAAAGTACTCGGACTCATTGTGCAAACGAACGACAATAAAAACATTACGCTAGATTGCCTCACCCTGTACCGGTGAACCAGAGGGCCCGTCTTATATCTCGAATGAGCGCGCGCAATCAAGGCATGAAGGAGAAAGAACTGCTACATATAATCCAGGCCTTCGTTTTGTCGCGCTTCACGTGCGCCTTTCCTTATTTGCACTTACTTCAGTCTGAGTGAAGCCCAACTAATCTGGCTTATACACAAAGCGTATAAGGTAGCATTGGAGTTCCCCCTAAACACCCCGACAGAGCGCCTCCTCAGTCTTGGGCTGCATAACACCTTAGAAGAACTTGTTGAAGCGCATCTTACGGCGCAAATTCACCGATTACATGGTGTTGCATCTTCAGTGACTTGGTAGCCAGCTAGCCAACACACACATGTTTATTGAAACTCGCAATACACGGAACGACCCCACCGCCCACATGCGGCTGGTCTTATAAGCTAACAAAGAACATAGCAGTGACGTCATAGAGCCAGACACTTCTACGAGCATCTTATCTTAAATACGACACGCGCTCTATTTCAGGTGGTAATACACAACACAGGGAAGCAGGACGGGGCGTTGGATCATTGCTAAAATGGACCACGTGGTATCTCCTACGGGTAACAATCCTGCCGTCATCCCCCCCAACATTCCTCATAAAACCACTGCCAAAGAACATGTTGGGCAACCACCAAGATGGCAGAAGGAAAGCGAGGTCCCAATCCTTGCTCAAAACGTACGCGTCCAACCCAATCGTTGCGTACGTCGACGCCACCCAATACCGAGAGTATACCAAAGCATATGCAATAAGCGTAATCCCTGTCTCCGACAACAACGCCAATTCACCCCGAATTAAAACGCCTGCTTTCGACAGTTTGCTTATAACACGAAAGAAGCCGAGGAAGTGGCCTTGGCGCTATAGCAGCAGCAGCCGGATTCACCACTACACGCACTCAGCAACTCAAAGGCTGCTATATCTTACTTCGCGCGCGACATTGTGGCCCCCACAACTCTGCTTTTACTCTTGCCCAGACTCCTTACAGATTTTGGGGAAGACACACTATGCTCCATAGAACTGGTATAGGTGCCGGCTCGCGCGAGGAACTCAGGGAACGAGGCTGCCCAATATACTAGAAGATTCGTCTGCCGACCAGTGGTACCCGCCTCTGATCCGGGAAACCCTGGTGAAGCCTTGACATTATACTATGACATCACATAGTATTAGCATTTTTAGAAGCAGTCAAAACTACCCCCGCACCATACGCTAAGCGCGTATGGCACGGGAATTAATGTGTTTGTAAGCGGCGGCATCTGGTGCCGCTTACAAACATTATTCCCGTGCCCATACATTTATGCACGTATATACCCCAATGCAATTGACCCACATTGTGACTAAATCGCTACACTTAATCACATTCTCTGGGCCCTCCTATCCTGATCTACCCTCTCCCGACCTCCTGGCCACTCCCTCACCAGAAGTGTGGGAGTCAGTTTTGACCTCTACCAGCCTGGCAGTTCAGCTCCAGGTCATACAAAGGGTAGAGGAGGTGGCCACCAGGTTCAGCCTGGCAGATCACCTATATACCTCCTTAAATCTGACGGCAATAAAGTTGTGTTCTTTCTCTCTCTCTCTCAACTCTTCATTACAATTCGTTGTCGAGTTGCGCAAATCGTTCCTAGATTATATGACAGTACTGTAATCAGTGTATAGGACAAATTGTGCATTAGTATCCATATTCGCAATTTCGCTAATGTAGATATTAAAAAGCGGCCCTAAAACACTTCCTCGAGGCACGCCAAACTTATTTTTTCGAAATGACGACATCTGACCGTTCACGTAAACACGCAGGTGTCTGCCACTGGTGCTAAGCAGCTACCACGTACTCCATAACATTTTAGTTTGTCTAACAAAATGTTATAACTTAGGCAATCTAATGCCGTACTAAAATCTATAAATAACGCCAGCGCATAGGCTTTGTATATGTTATGTTATGAGCTAATCAACCTGACTGATATTGTGTTTCACCGTGGTTCGTCGATCTTCAGGAAACAGGTGTCGCGACTTCTCTTGAAATTTTCGATTGCTACAGACCTCGCATGTGACTGGTGATAAGTGACAATTATGTTTGGGTTATAGTGCAGCGAGATAGAGCACCGGCACAATATTGCACGTGGAATAGTACAAAGGCCGCCATCCTATGCAGGCTTACGTCGCGCTATGCACGATTTTTATTTTAAAAGCCTGCTCGTGCATGGTTAAAAAAAACAAAGGACATAAGCTACAATTAGCAAAGAGGAAACCGGGCGGGGCAATTGCCTGCAAATTATGCAAGGCTAGATCCGCCGGCTATACCTACAACATCCTTAACTTTAACCTTGTATATGTAACAACATGTATGTTCTTTGTTTGTCTGTTCGTTTGTCTTTGTTCGTATTGTGCGCTTTGAGAGGACATGCTTTGTGCTTCAAGTATATGTTTGTATTTCGTTTACTGCACTCACTCTGGCCATCAATATCATATTTCCCAGTCACAAAAATTCAACTTTTTTTTCTTATTTTAAACGCAACCTGATTCATCAAGATTGATTTTGTCGTTGCTGATGGGAAACTTATGCACTTAATGATGTTTAGACAGAAGCAGCCATGCTATATGTAAACCGGAACATGTGCAGTTTAAAAGTAGAGCAAGTCAGTTATGCGGAAGAAACCAAGAGTATTACACGGTATATAAGCAGTTTACTTCGTATCGATTTCATATTTGGGTACAGGGTACTTTTTTTAAATGCACAGCTTGCTTCCCGGGTCTTTTGAAAGGGGGGAGGGGGATAACGGGCAGGGATGATAGAAGGGATTTTAGGGACGTGTAAGAGGATGAAAATGTCCTTATCCAGTTTTATAAACAAAAGGCTCCAGCCGACTCCTCCCAAAGATTCCATTCGCTTCGCTTCGAGTGATGGAACGACTGTAACTGAATTTAAAAGACGCGTTTACACTATAGAGTGACACGGCCCAGAGTTTGGTCTGCCGACTGTCTTTGGGAGCGTCTCTTGTCTAGTCGTAATCCTGTTTACACCGCAGCGACATGAGCAGTCTGCTGATGGTCTCTGGAAGACTCCGTCCGCACCTTGCCGTGTTGACAGCCTTTCGTCGTCTAATTCTCTAGTCAAACTGGAGGCACACGCAGTGACACCGACTAAACTTGCATAAAGACATTGAAAGAGGGCCCCACCTGCTCTTCATTTTCAGCCGTCCTCCCTGCATTGCCATTGTCCTTCTTGGGCTAAGCGGTGCAGCCCCCAACATTCTCCAAGGCGTCGAGGGATGGTGGGGGAGAGGGACAACGGCGACACCCGAGGGGTGCGCAAGATGATCATTAGGTATATTGTGCGGGGCCTCTTTATCTCCCCCCAAGATATCTGCCTTGATCGTTAGGAGCAACGACACGGGCAAAATTTTGCTCGACCACCGATCTCCCGACGACCTGCCGACGACAAGTCTGCCGATGCGTTCTGCTGGTGTTTTTTGGTCTGCCATCATGCTACACTACGACAAAATGCTGTCTGTCGAGGCGTTGTTGTCGTTGTTAACATAGTACTACCAGACGGTCCGGTGACATTGTCGGCGGGCGGCTCGTCGGCCGATCGTCTGCGTCTGCCTCGTGTCTAGGTCAGTGTCACGTCACTTTAGTGTACACGCACCTTAGCGGACTTGTATACCTCCAAATGATCAGGGTAAGTTGGTTTGCGAGCCCGAGTTTTGCCCATCAAAGAGAGACACTAACGTACCGACTGCTAAAACATTTACAGAAAATTTGGGCGATTATATTTACCACAGGAATAGTTACACCATTAGTTGGTTACTCCGTTACCGAGTGCAAGCACTTATGGGAAGGAAGTAAAAAAAACAAAAGGGACAGAAAAAGGCATGGATGTTAACCAGTCTAGAAGGACCGGTATGCTACTATACACTGGGAAAAGAAAAAAAGAAGTTTTAAAGATGGAAAAAGAGAAAGGGGGGAGAGAGCACGCATACAAAAGTCACGCTTCACAGTGATTATCACGCCATAAGCCTACAACCATTGGTGCAAGTATGTTGCCTTCGATAGGTTAAGCACTGCCTTCGTAGCCTACACCCACGGTGACCGATGAGGGCCATGTACTTTACGATGTCAGTGGAGATTAAAGAACACCAGACGGCCAAAATTTCCGGAGCCCTCCACTACGGTATCTCTCATAATCATGTCTTAATTTCGGGATGTAGCGCCCCACATATATAAAAAAGAACGACTTCGTGAAAGCCACTCTCAGCCGTAAACGGCAAAGCAGAGTGGCATCGTTTCGGCGTAGAAGAGGAAGGCGCCGAATTTCTGCAGCCCGGTAAGGAGCACGGCGCAGCACCTGCGGGGAAAGGGAATGGGAGAAGATTGCTTAGAAGAATTCGATGGAAGACTGGTTAGGGGAACAATATGAATGATTTGCTGGTGAAAAAGGCACCGGGGCGAACGAGGAGAAGGACAAGGACAGAGTGCAACGCTGCCCTGTCGGTGCCAGTTGTGTGTGTGTGCACTTGCACGCACACCATGCACGTGTGTGTGTTGCAACAGAGCATAGTCTTGGAGTTGCCCGGAGGACTTCAAGCTGTGCGGTTGTGGCGCCCGCCATCTCCCACGCCAGCGTAGCTCTCGCCGACTGGTTGGCCCTCCGTGATCTCCTGACGACATGCAGGCCCTCGCTGTGTGGGGCGCCGTCCTCAAACTCCCTCGACCGGCTCCCATCTTTCCGCTCTCTTTCTTGTCATGTCGCTTGCCTTGTGCAATTTTTTTATCTAAATCTTTCCACTATTATTTTTATACCTCCTCGTCCTTCCTTTACAAGGCACTGCGCCGTACGTGCCGCCCAAGAGGCAGACAGAAGTTAGGTGCGCTCTTCTTCTTCTCGAGAAACACTCTAAAAATAGTCTTGTATTGTGAAGCGAACAGTGAGAAAGGGATGTAAGGGTGGTGAGGAGCATTGTAAGGAGGCGGACATCATATATACTCCGCTGTTTCCCCAGTCTCCGCACCACTACTGTGTAGCTGACCAATTTCTTTTCAACAATGCGTAACGATATGCCTGAGCCGATCGGCTGGTCGGTCGGTCGGTCGGTCGGTCGGTCGGTCGGTCGGTCGGTCGGCACGCGCAACACACCATAATGAGGTTTCTCAACAGTTACTAAACGAGAGCCGATCTCTTAGGTCACAGTTGCACAGAAGGGCAAGTATACGAAGCGTTCCCTTCGGTTCAAGAAGTTATTGCGACGAAGCTGAGGCTCGCGATCCTTCCGTGGTATCCTTCGTTACCTAACCCACCCAAGAAGCCTCGTGTTGTAAGAACTGCTTATTGATATGTCTGTGACTTCAATACTTATAGATGTTTCATCTTTGAATTTAGAGCGATTTGAACGCCTAACCGATGTCGAGCCCACCCACGTCGCGGCTTTTTACACTGGCCGCCTGTGCCTTGCGTGCGATTCAGCGTCGACCTTTTTCTTCTACGGCGCTCGAGACGTGATACGCTCACTGCGCAAGATGCTACAGGGCAGCGCTACGTGGTCCACGACTCCGTTCTTCGTTGCGCTTTCGCATAACACGAGGAAGCGCTCACTCATTCGTTCTTTTCTAAACGCCATCACTTTGTGTTAACGCGTATAGCATCGGGGTGCGCAACAGTGAGCCGACACCGGGTATAATACCTCCCACCAACGATGGGATAACGAAACGTCTGCCGATGCGCCTTTCCTTCATCTTTTTTTTTCCTCTCTGCCCTCCATACTTTATAGTTCCAGCCGGGTTCGTTTCGCAGCCGAAAGAGCACGACCGTAAACCACCCGGACAACGTGACGCGCCACACCGTCCCCGGGGACTGGTCGGTCAACGAAGAGAACAACGACTCGGAAAAGCTGCGGGTTCGCTTGTCGGCGACCACTGCTGATGAGGTCGTCGCAGCCTAGATCACATAACTCGCCCTCTTTCCTTCTTTTCCTGCCCCCTTTTAGCCTCCGAGAAGACACGCATGCATGTAACGCTGCTCAGACGCTGCCGCCTGTGTGCGAACGCGTACGTCACACCGAGCACGTGTGTGGTGCAACAACGGAGCGTGTACTCGCAGATACACCTTGATTGGCCAAGTCGATATTCCGAGTGAATAGAAAACGACGAGAATTATGGGTCGGCCAGAAAGGGCCCGCTTTGCATGCAGCTTCGCGAACATTTGCTTGGCGCGCAAAGGCGTGTATGAACGTGGGACTCTTCTACGCAGTCTTGGCAATCCGCTGCGTTTGTGTGAATGCCCAAGGCGGCTTCGAAATCCTCTGGGGCAATTTGTTGGGGTTGCCTGGACACAGTGCCATGCTATTACCGAACACATAAAGAAGGCTAACCGGATCTGCAAAAGGCCGCGTGGGCTGTCGAACTCTCTAAGCCAGGAGTCGTGGTCTAGCGTAACGTGAAAACCATGCAAGAAAATGCATTCCTCTTAGCTTGATTGGCCCACAAACTTTTTGAGCACCATGAAATATGGTTGCATTACACTCTGTCTTACAATGTTGACATTATTCTCGTCCAAGAACATTGATTACTGCTTGGCTATCTTTTTGGTAAAATTTGACATTTTCCGTCGTAACAAATTTATCAACATTCTTGCATATGTTAGCTAACCGTGGTTCACTTATCGACTCACTTTGCTGCGTGCGAATGGTGGGACCTGTAGTCATAGAAAAGATCACAAAAACGCTTTTGATGTTTTTGAGGGCTACTCACTTTAACGAAAATTTATGGATGACCATTTTGTATATATGTGGGCTTCAGACTGTATACGTATTAATTTTGTGCATACAATATCATTGGTTACGTATTACTAATCACCTGATACTTCACCTCAAGTACCTCACCTCAAGTGACCATAATGTTAACATCTCTGGGAACTTCAATAAAGCTCACTGTTTTCCTGTTGAGATCGAAAGAGAAAGAAAATGAAGTGGGCACATAGGAAGGGGGGGGGGGGGGAAGTTGTAAGGTGCGTGGTACGAAACAACGATGATGCGTAAAGATGAGGTATTCAGAAGTTTTTTTTTTTTTTTTTGCTACGCTGAAGGCTATTCGGCATATACTCTGAGGGTGTGAAGTATATGTGTGGTCAGGTCCTGGCTGAAGAGGAGGTGCCCCGAAAACGCAAGACCATATCTCTTCTCATGTACTTTAACAGGACAATTTAGCCAACACTCGGCGGGACACCACGAGTTTTATTTGTTTATCTGTCTTTACTTCTGATTCACTTTTATACAGTGTAAAATATACGGCAAACCGCGCATATACCATTGCCACTAGGCGAGCTTGAATGCACAAGCTGCGTTCAAGAAAGTTGGGAAACAGAAAAATCAAGGATATAAGCTTTTGTTCCTTTGCCAACTATCTGAACAAACAAAAACAACAAAAAACACACAGACCACGAAATTTCCTGAATGCGGCTCCTCGCGTGATCAATTGAGAAAATAGAAAAAAAATAAAGCAAGGAGACGCGACGTTGAAACCACAAAGCGCACTTTCATGTCGTATAGCTTTCCCTCGGCACTCTCTTCAGCTTCGCACTATGAGTGCTCCGAACGAGTGAAAGAAAAACAAAGAAAGGCTTTGTACTTTTATGAGTCATAATGGCATAAATCCAACAGATAATTAAGCAAAGAAAACCATAGTAGCGATCTGTACAGAGTTTCAGATAAGCGTAAACGCAGTCATGAAAATAAATAAGTATAGAAACAGCTGGTGAGGAATGATTCCTCACCAGCAGAAGACAAGGTAATTTTTTGAAGACAAGGCACATATGCCCGCGACGCTTACTGCATGACAGATGGTACAGAATTTGCAGCATTGTTTATTTTGATTATTAATGAGTCGATTATGTGTTTTCCGGAGGCGAGTAACAACGACGTAAGGGAGTTTTCGAACAGGGGTACAAAAAGTTTGGAGCCCCAAAGTCGTTTGCGAGTATACGCCTTTACCGACACTGTGGTTTATAGTAAAGCCCCTCGGCTGCTGACCCGCGGAAGAACCCCAGGTGGTCGAAATTTTCTGAGCCCCCCACTATGGCGTCTCTCATAATCAAATGGTGTTTTTTTTCTCTTTCTTTCTTTATTTGTTTCTTTCTGTGCCAGTACAGAAAATGGTGTGAAGGCAAAAGACTAAAAGCCTGACAAAAGGCCTTTGCTCCAACTACAGTGAGGCAGACAGGCTGACATAAGAATTTTGCAGGATACAGAAAAAATACAAAAATATACAAAAATACATAAGGTACATGCGCAAATACTGTAACACATACAACAGTAATAAATTGTTATTTATAGTAAACAAAAATATACATAACCATCTTAATGTTTTAAATACCACTAGATATAAGTTGCGATTTCTCATCGCTATTGCAAGAGATATACAAAAATAACAATATACACAGGGAAGCATAGGAAAAAACACACACACATAAAAAGCATCAGATACTACTTAGGCAAAGAGGACACATAGAACGACAGTCAAGAAAATTCAATGTTGTTCTCGATCAGTACCATCCTGATCGTATGCTTCGAAACTGTAAAATTTATATCTAGGAGGCTCTCGATTTTGTCTAAAAACGGGAGTATCTGAAAAAATGAATGTTGTCGACCGTAGATCGTTCGAGTCTTCAGAGTCCTTCTAGCGTAAGTACGAAAATCGTACAGAGAACCGCGAGAATCCAGTGAATGATAGTCTGTTGCGTTTTATGTACTGAAATAACTTAAAATAGTAAATCTGGCTTGCTTTGAGCATGCGATATTTCGAAAATAGCGGTTCTGTCCACAAGTCACGTATAGGGCCACGAAAGTCTTCAAATATTCTCAGAACCCTCTTTTGTACAATAACCAATTTAGAATAGTTCGTTAGTGTTGTAGTCCCCCACACAAGAGCGCAGTAAGAAAGTCGTGAGTAGAAAAGAGTATGATAAAGGATGTTTTTTAGCCACAGTGGTATGAGAGAATTTAACCTGTATAGGCAGCCAATACTTTTACTTAGTTCTGACTTTAACTTTGCTATGTGCTCATTCCAAGATAGGTCTTCTTGAAACCAGACACCTAGAAACTTTTGGCTGTTAACTTGTTCTAATATGTGGCCCTGATAGGTAATAGTCATATTAAAATTTCTTGGTTTATTCATGGGGGCGAACAGAATGTACTTGGTCTTATTTGCGTTTAAGCACAACTTATTAAGTTTTAACCATGACGAGAGTCGATTAAAAGAACATTCACGTTCTCTTCAAGGTCGACAAGTGAAGAACCCTTGAAAAAAATGTTTTTGTCGTCCGCGTACATTACTAGTTTGGGGCAATATGGAATGTGGCAAAGATCATTGACATAAATTATAAATAGGAGGGGACCCAGAATGGATCCCTGCGGCACTCCTTTCTCGACCACGACGTAGTCTGATTGCACGTTATTTACGCTCACAAATTGGTGTCGATTCGCTAAATAGCTTTTCAGTAGGTCATGTGCAATTCCTCGTGTACCACATGAGCTTAATTTATGCAAGAGGATGTCATGACATATGGTATCAAACGCTTTACGCAGATCTATGAGTAGCCCAACTGTATATAATTTTTTCTCGAAAGTCCCTATTATGTGATCTTTTATTTGAAGTAACGCAAGCTCTGCGAACTTATTTTTTTGGAAGCCAAATTGCGCATTTTTTGGCACGTTAAACCTCACATATCAAACAAATCAATCAATCTCACCCGCAGATCGCTGGATCGAATACCGGCCGTTGCGGCCGTATTTTCGATGGATGCGAAGATGCTTGAGGTCTGTGTCCTTAGATTTAGGTGCTCGTTAAAGAACCCCAGGTGGCCGAAATTTCCGGAGCCCTCCACAACAGCGTCTCTCATAATCATATGGTGGTTTTGGTACGTTAAACCCCAGCAATTAGTATTTTATTGCGCACGCCTTGAGTCAAGCAGGAATTAAATTTTCAACTAAATTGTCTGCGGTGCTTTTCGCACTCTCCCTATTCTGAAGAAAAGTGTGAATTTAAGAGCTCTTTTTCTTTGTTAGACACAACATTAATTAGAAATAACAGACAATAATGCCAGGAAAAGTGTGGGGGATATTACTATAATGTATTCTACGTCACACTAGTTTCGGCCAAGAGTCGTCGCTTCAGTGCGCGCCATTATATTTGCTTAACGAAAAACTTCTGGGGTAAGCTTTTCGATCGAGAAATTCGGGAAATAGCGTCCCCAACGCAACATTCAAACGCCGTTTGCCTGGGTTTCGAGCATGCGCAGTTGCCTTCACGCTGTTTCTTTGAGGCCAAAAAATCATTGGGATGCCTATTCAGAAATTCTTATTAATAAAAGTTCGTGTAGTGTCGAAAAAGCCCGTAAATAGATTTTGCTGCTGACTGAGTCGGGCTGAAGGGTACGAATACTATTATCGCCTTGGATCGCCGGCATCTATACGCTGCTAATTAGGGCTACTGTCAGTCCCAGCTCGCAAAGCTTGATGCAAACACTGCAGAGGTGAAAACTGCTACTAGTGACTTTAGTGTGTAGTTACATGGTCGTGCATTGCCAGCTTGTTCTGTCACTCGTCTAATGACACCGCACCTCAATGTTACCAAAACATACACAATGTATACGTCCATGACGAGAAGTTTCCGGGTAAGTATAGAAGAGAGGGAGAGGGAGGTCAGGTAAACAGACAGGTTAACTGTAAGGAAGCATACAACCCTGTGAAACCTGCGTCGCGAGCAGATCTTCATAAGATGGCTAAGTGGGAGAGGAGAATATACAAGAAGAAAAAAATTGGCCCCATATCTGCATGTTTCACTGCAAATGTAGTTGAGAGACGACAGTCTTGCGTGTGGAGAGAGTGAACAAAACGTTTATCTGATGTTCTGCGCGAGAAAATCGGTGAATTGTATTCTGGAAGCGCTGCGTTAGAGAGTCTCACTCCGTGCAGCGAAAGCGAAAGAGCGCATCGAGGCACGTCAGACACGAGCGCCATCTGGCAGTTATGCTCGAAAACGAAGGAAGGCGTGCGCGTCCATGGAGAAAGGTGCGCGCCTGTCTCGGAGGCGATAAGGTGTAGAACGCAAAGCGACGGGCAGGCGCTACCACCGTGTCGTCTAAGCAAAGTGTTGGAAACAATTGCCTTCTTGAGCATCGCGTTGCCCTGTCAGCACAGCATGATTAACGCTATGGTCCTTAGAATTACTTATGTGTGCATTATCTAGTATAAAGCAACATATACAAAATATTGACGTGTTGTTATGGTGTCTCAGATATGCACAACCATTGCTTTTTAATTGACAATTGCACAAGCATGAACGCTGAAACTTGAGCAATATTAGTGGGCACTGCGGATTAGTTTGGCCGTTTGAGCTATCGCTTGGTCTCTTTGGTGCCATAAAAAATAATCGTTACCACGGACAAGCAGACAGATAGCCAGGCAAACAGATAGGAAGACACAAACCAAAATTTTGGCGTTGAAGGTCTTTAAGAAAGACTACGGTCTTTAAAAAAACTTCGCAATGGGGTTCCGTTTAGACGCGAGCACACAGGCCAGTATGAAACCGGCAAGAACAGCAGCAGCGAATGCACGGTATTTTCGTGCTCCGTATTTTTGTGATTACGGGTTGCAGAAAGACAGAGATGAAGGGCAAATGCAGGGAGGTAAACCACGCTTTGGTATGATTGGCTGTGAGGCAAAGGGAGAATGATAGATAGATAGATAAATCGATAGATCTTTCAGTTTATCTTCCCGACTGCGGTGCTATCTAGAAAAACTTGGTTTCGAAAAACGCTGACGCAAGTTACACACACAGAAAAAAGAAACCTGCATTCAATTTGATTGATATTTGGGGTTTAACGTCCCAAAACCACCATATGATTATGAGAGACTCCGTAGTATAAATCTCCGGAAATTTCGACCACCTAGGGTTCTTTAACGTGCACCGAAATCTGAGCGCACGAGCCTATATTTCCTCCTCCATCGAAAACGCAGCTGGCGCAGCCTGAATCGGATCCCGCTAACTGCGGGTCAGCAGCAGAGTACCTTAGCCACTAGACCACCGCGGCGGGGCAAGAAACATGCATTCAACGAGACGCTTCTAAAAACACTTTGCACAAAGAACGTTATATTAATGAATTACGCAACAGCACAGCGTGTTAGCTTCGCGCATCGGTGACGCTACATATGCAGCCACCGGTCGAGTAGGCGACGCTCTTTCGCTCTGCGCTCGCGGCTCGCAACGGAACGGCAAGGGGTCAATCTTTCGCCACCGTATTCGGCTTCCTCTGCTACGTGCTGTTTGTTTCCCTTTCAGCGTCAACAGAGTCCCGTGGCTGACGCACTTGTCTCGCGCAGAAGCGCGAGCACGTGTCCTGCCGGATGAGCGGCACACTCACGCCGCCTTCCTAACAACAGGTCAGCGTGCGAGAAGCGCGTTGCCATGGAGACAGATGAATGCGAGAAGATTAAATCGTCGGCGCCTTCCTTCCTTACTCACGTATATCGTATATGTCGGTTGCTGCCTGCACGTTCGACGCTCAGCTTCCGCTTTGGTCGACGATCACATATTTGGTCATTAGAATGGCCGGGTGCACAGCCTACATACATACTTGATGGCTTCCTGGGGAAGTTTAATAACGCGCCTTTTGCTAGGACATGGTATTTCCGCACCCTTCAGTCGTAATAACGCAAATAATTTTTTTTTTCAAAGAAGAGGCTTGTCTAGAAGTAGGATGAAAAGAGCATTGGAAATCGGGACCACGTTTTGAGAATGAACAATAGGGGCCGTTGAAGTTGATTGAAGGACGATTGGATACTTTAGAAATGCTGATAAAAGGATTCGGGGATTTTGAATGTTCGAAATGAAGGAACAAAATGGCAGCGTATTCACGGGGTGAATGATGGAGAGTGGGGCGAAGCATCCGTCCGTCCATTCGTTTTTGCTCTGTCCATCCATGCATCCGTCTGTGTGACTGTCCATGCGTCCATCCGCCCGTCCGTGCGTGCATCTGTTCGTGTGTCCGCACGTCCATCCGTGCGTCCGCCCCTGCGTTCGTCCATGCATGCGCCCTTGTGTCCATCCGTCCGTGCAGCCATCTATGCGTCCGTCCATGCATACGTCTGTGCGTCCGTTCGTCCATCTAGTCAACACTCCAAGTACCACCATCTCGCATTTTTTCATCATATATTCCCCATATAGAAGCACCACCATCCAGCGGACATTCTAAGGACTAAACGAGAGGTGGCACACGCACAGTTTCTTACGGCTTGCGCTTCGGGTCTACTTCCCACCTTTAACCCCCTCGAGTTCATGGTATTTACTAGTTCACTGTTCTCATGGCACTGCGGCCCAACGCTCGCTAAACTTTCTAAAACCAAGGAGGTTACGCCCAGCGAGTATAACCTAGCAACCCTTTCCTGTCAAGTAGTGCTCAATGTACATGCCAATGGCTGCTAATTGGGAATGAGAGACAGGGGAATTCGGCTTTTAGTTAACGCGCACGCTGCGAATTTTTTGTTGTTCAACAACGCACAGAAGAAATCTCCTACCGGAACCACCTTGCAGGTCAAAGCGTAAGACTGGTTATGCACTACGACTACGACGAGGGACGAACAGGTGGCGCTTTAAGGAGCTTCGCCCTTAAAATGTGGACTAAGAGGGCTCGAACGCCGAATGGAAACCGAACGATAATAGAGCTCGACATGCTCCTTGAGGCAGCGTTTTTCGAGTGTCAAGCACTCTGCTTTTCCCATTAAACAGTGCGGCAAGCGGTGGTCATGGGTACGACACAATGAAAAGTAAGCTCAAACGCATGTGCATGCATCTGCAAAAATGGCACCAGTACATGTACTGTACACATAACACTTAGATAGCACATGTACACATAATACGTGTGTGGAAAAGTACATGTACGTACATGTAACGCAAAAAAAAAAAAAACGCAGGCCCGAAGGCGCAGCACAGTCACAGCGAAAGCTTGAAGAGCGGCCTTTCAGAGTCTTTAAAACACTCCATTGAGTAACTACTGCAAGCACACTTTCTTGGTACCCGCTGGGGAATTAATAATAAGCTCTTGTGTAGTAGGCTGGCTTTCGCTATGCTATTTTTGTCATGCTTCTGAGAAGCATGGTACCGCTAAGCACTTGCAAGGAATTTTGTCCCAGTTGTTCATGCAGTGGCTGACGACGATGAGGAAATATGGCTGAAGTGGGTATGCGCGAAAGGCGTACAAAAACAAGCTTTTGTAATGGGCTGGAGCTTTGGACGACCCACTCGTTACGCTATTCGCATTGTGCGACGACTGGTTGTTCTTTCGCTGTTTTAAACCGCTTTATAAGTCATATTAGCGCGATTGCTTGCCCGGGCATCAAGCCTGCCTAAGGCAAGTTCGCCAACGAGTCACACGTACGGGAGTTGCTCAGTGGTGGAATACTGAGCTGGCATCCAGTGGGCCCGGGTTCAAGCCCCAATGCGTCATTGGTGCTAGGTTTTTTATTATTATTATTTTCGCGCGATGTAGTTATGGACACTGAAAGAGGCGTCTGCGGACAACTGCAGTACGTGTCCCTGGCCCGAGTTGTGATCTCACAAGGGCTTCGCTGTAAAAGTGGGTGCTTCCTACGCTTCGCTGAAAAATTCACGAGGTTTAACTAAAATGACCTGGTGCTTCCACCTACCTGTGACTCCGTGCTCTAAAAAAAATAAAACTTTCGTTTCTTCACAGCACTGCCACATGGCACCATATCTCAAGCACCACCTTTACACGGAAGAGAAGACTATCGTATTTCGACGTCCTTTGCAACTAAACACGGAGATACGCAGGCAATTTTCGCCGTACCTTTTTTTTTTGTCAAGCATTATTATGAATATAGAAGACTCGTCAATCAACTAACCTGATCAGAAAATTTTAAACGCACGTTTCTGCATGCTTGTATTGTGGATACTCAAAGGATCTGTGTTTAACAGTTAGAGTGAGGGAGATGAAGAGAAAAGGCGGGCAGTTCGACGAAGCTTTAGCTCGGTTCTCTACCCTACACAAGGAGTGGGGGAATCTGGGAAAAGATAGATACGTAGCTAGTGCAAAAGTAAGAAAAAATTTAACTAAGTTTCAACTTACGGTGCAAGAAAGACGGGAGGAACGCAGATGCAGCCAGAGCACTTAACCTCCAAGAAACCTAGTTTCGCGGACGCGACGCTATATATTCACTACCAAGTTACTTGTTAATACCGTACGCCAGCCATGCGCAAAACTATCCGCAGAACAATGACACTTCATCTAAACAAATGAGAGCATGCAATCTCTGTATCAAAGGCGCAGGTAGTTAACGCGGGTATCCTTGTCTAAAATGATCTTTTCTGCTTCGGTTATTTCCCGTATAATTTTATCGAAGTGCATAGCAACAATAAAACAATCACAAAACTTCGACGGGCGCTTACTCGTGCCGCAGTCAGCAGCAAACCATTATCCTCCTGTTCGGTTAACGTTCTGTATCGCTTAAGTATTTGAATCGCGCAACGCCCAATTTACCCAAGGTAAAATTTTCTGCATTATATTATAAAGGAATCTGGCATATTACATAGCTTATGCACTCTATCTTCGAAACTATGCATCATGGCATATAAGAAACATAGTTTATTTTCGAAATTTATTCGGGTGTTTATGAAAACGTCATTATTTAGAAAGACAGATAGAAACATTTTCTTCACAACTGAGGCTTGTACATGAATGCATGTGCAAAATGACCACTGTCGTGTTTTTATGTTTTGTTTGTTTTTTGTTTTCTTTTTAAAATTTACAGCGACATTGCACATCAGGCTACGCAGCAAGCCTTCAACAACAGAAACAAATTTAATAATAGGGTAGCCTGTACCATGGGGACGTCATCAAATGACGTCTTCGATCGATCAAAAGTAGACCGTTACTGTAAGTCTGGTTGCACCGCACGTTATCTAGGTGGAACAATGCAATATACTGAAAACGTTATACACTACGTGTGCCGCTCGATATGCCTTCGAAGAAGTACGATTCTCGGTTGTGTAACTTAGTGCACTACTGTGCTGTTGTCTCGCTAAAACGGCAAAGTGCTTGAGTTTTTATCCACTAGTAATAATTATTGGACCGGGAACGAAGTATAGAAACGAATCGTAGGCAGGTTGAATGCTTCTTTCCTGAAGCAAGTGGTAGCTTGCTCCATTTCATGTTTAACTTTTGATATGAGTGTCACTTTTGTTAAGTTAAAAATCAAACAGGGCTTTTTATAACCATGCCAATATTTGGTGCAATTATGTTTTTTTTTTATACAGCGAGGCTGCCTTAGACTACCCTGTGCTGCTTTTGTCATCGTAGTAATAGTAGTAGTAGTAGTAGTAGTAACGCTAGAAATGAGGATGACGTCAATGATGATGATGATGCGCGTAATCTCGCTAGCCAATTACGTGTATCGCGCTCAAAGCTTGACTCTCCGACAGTTTTCAACTATAGTTGAAGTATTTTCCCTCCTGTCAGCGCTGTAGTAAAATCTATGTCTTACTTGTTATTTTCAAAGTATATGGCATGCTCTATAAAGACGCAATGAGGACAATATATAAGGTTTGGTAAGTCTTGCCTTTATTTTATGCCGCTTCGTACGGGACTTCATATAGCCGTTTTGCGGTGATATATTAGACGATGTGGTGGTATACATCATAATACTTTGGTGGTGGTTGGCCTATGTGCGCACATATATAAAATACTAAAACAGCAGCACGTATTTTCACTTAATAGCAAGAGCGAACGAATTCCAGGATTCCTGGGTTGAGAAAACCCCTTTTCAAGCCGTGTATCCCTGTCACTCAAATGAAGAAAAATCTATTGAAGTCACGAGCAAGCGTGAGATTTAATATTGCCTACTTGGCTGTCAACCTCGAATTCATAAAAACAGCTGCGCCCCCTGTCGACCCATAATGCTTATCTTTGTTTCCATACACTGGCAACGCAAGGATCAATGCACTTTGAATAGACCGTTAACAGTGTACGTATTTGTGTGCGCTTTTTTAATCAACTTGAAAATAACTGAAGTAAAAGCCCCGGTGCATCTGCGCCACTGGGTTTATCACGTTTCATTGAATTCAGGTATTTTTCTAGGACTTACAAAATAAAAATAACCAAGAACAGCTATCGTAATTGTTGGGGAAAGGGATCAAAGGAAAAAGCGCGTTTCCAGAACAGGGCTTCAAATGCGAGGTTTTATAGTGAGTTGAGTCTCGCTTTTAGCCCGCGACCTCACATCGGTCATTGCACAATGTCACCGCCTTATAGGTGACATGCTTGTCTCGGCATGTGTTTCATTATTTAAAGTGACGGACACAGTGGTATGCGAGGTCTGCTGCCCCGGGAAGGCATGATCGATCATTTGCTATGCCACTGCTTTTGATTTGCCTCTGCAAGAGAATCACTTTCTAACGCGTTGAGACGATTGGAAGATCAGCCCCTCTCCGTGCAGATGCGGCTGGAGCACCGTCCCCATCACTCAAGGGACGATAAGGCAGTTACCACACTGCTTTTCAAGTACGGCAGGCCTGTATGAGCGTCTTCGACTATCCCACAGTGCCACCGACACATACGTGTCAACGTATTTATCGACTGATTTCCTCGTCTTTCCAATCCGCTTTCCCATACCCGAGTAGGTTAGTCATCTGGGCGTGTGTCTGGTTAAACTCCCTACCTTCACATTTTTGTGTTCTTTCTTGCACCGAATTGTCTTCAGTTAATCTTATTGTTCCAAACGTTTTTACGAATGCGCCAACAGATTTTGGACTAAAATTTCTCGCGTGACATACACATTGCAGCGGAGTACCACATGGGTATATAGTTCTGTTCTGTTCTGTTTTAACTGTTTTGCTGTGGAGAGGTTGAGGTGCCTATTGCCTCGGCTACTCCATATCACAAAGTTCTGCAGCGAAAAATAAAATAATAATACAGAACGGTACCCAAAAATTAACAATACGGAAAAGAAAAAGAACATAATAGTTATGACTAAGTGTCATATGTAGACATAATTTGCACATGGCGTCACGACCATTCCTCAGTCGAAGCAGCGGTCATATGGGGAAGATCAGCTGTTGCCTTTATTTCGTTGTCTGCAGCGTCATTCACACATTCATTGACTCGAACTTGTTTTTAGAAAACGTTGTGACTTTCTAGTCGCAAATGCCGCCTGCTCTAAGCGGAGGACCATTCAGTGCTTCAGATTATACTGTACTCCCTGATATGAGGAAATTGTGCAGTGTACGACAGTGTCGAATCAGAGACGCTGCGATTGGGCGCTGACATGTCAAAGGACGCCAGTGCTTTACCTAAAGCACCGTGACCATAAGTAACGCACAGAAACATCGTCCAACTCAGGTCACGGGACTGAATCCCAGCTGGTTTAGATTTCTAGAGCCCTCCACTACGAGCGTGTCTTATGACCATACGGTGGCTTTGGGACAGTAAACTCCACATATCAAAAGTCGTCAACTACTTCATATATATATATATATATATATATATATATATATATATATATATATATATATATATATATATATATATATATATATATATATATATATATATATATATATATATATATATATATATATATATATATATATATATATATATATATATATATATATATATATATATATATACTGCAGATGATGAAAGCTTTCATGCCATTTCAGAAAACTTCAAACAAGACTCACATTATCCATGGCAACATTCTGTCTTCTGGTGGTAGCCGATCTGCTCAATGAGTCGTTGCTACCGGTGTCAATTGACTCTGCGATTGCCGCAATACGAGGTTAATCTGACTGCAGACGAAGCCTTGTCAACGCGCTGTATTCGAGCAGAAGCGCCGGTGCCTAATCGTCACCCGTCATAGCTTGAATGATCGGCCTTCGAAAGTAGTTCGCACCGTTTTTCGTCGCGTCCAATCACTTCAGTCATCACAGAAAGGTTTTGGAACTCACGTGATAGGAAGTCAAGGTTGCGTGCCCGGACGTAACCACTGTCGATGTGCCTGATACCTGTTAGTCATAAACATTGATTGATTTTTGATTGATTGATATGTGGAGTTGAACGTCCCAAAACCGCCATATGATTATGAAAGACGCCGTAGTGGAGGGCACCGGAAATTTCGACCACCTGGGCTTCTTTAACGTGCACCTAAATTTGAGGAAAAGGGCCTACAGCATTTCCGCATCCATCAAAAATGCAGCCGCCGCAGCTGGGATTCGATCCCGCGACTTGCAGGTCAGCAGCCGCGTACCTTAGCCACTAGACTACCGCGGTGGGGCGCTAGCCATAAACAGCCCTACTTGGCGCTTATAATCAAGTTCGTGCGATCGCAATGATTGTGCGTGACCTTTGGTCGTAAGAAATTCTTTGTTCACTGACTCTCGTGTCTTTGCCGGTCTGCTGTAGTTCGAGCACCCAATTTCTCCACTTAATTTCATTTAATTACTTTAAAGCCTATTCTATATTTCGTGATTGACATATTTCTTCAAAGAATTATCAATATAGCGCACAGCACTATACTTACAGCAACCGTAGAAACACTTCGACGTGCTTGGTGCCATGAGTTCACTGCCATCAGAGTCCCTCGTGCGTGATGGTTGACTGTATGCCAGAATTCCAGACCGTGACGTGGCTGCAAGACATAAATGCATATTAGATCGAAAGCCTACTAACTCTGACCCACATCTTTTCGAGTTCAAGCCCAGTGCCTCTCACAATTACACCGGTGCATTATACCGCATACGCCGATGTCTGATACGCACAGCCGGGGACAGCAGCCAGTTCCGCGATGCAGATTTCGGCTACCTGTAGCGGTGGTCTGCTGATTTTGGCACTTGGCTGCTAAGCTGTAGGTCGCGGGATCACAGACCTGCCTCGGCGGCCGCATTTTGATTGATGTCAAATGCTGAAGGCCCACGTACTTCAATTTAGCTGCATATTAAACAACCTCAGGTGGTCGAAATAATTCTAGAGCTGTAGTCGCTTACAATCATGTTATACTTTTGAGACGTAAAACCTTAACAATAAATGTTTGGGTAGATAAGCGCGTGTACCGTGCCAAGCAGCTGCACAGTGGCGCATTGACACTCTAAAGCGTGCAGCCCGCCTGACAGCTGTCTGCTGGTCCACGTTTATCGGTTGACGCGATAGAAATGCTGTCGACTTTTCACCGGCATATCTTAACTGCATCGCGCGTGGGCGTGCGAGATTCCATGGTATAGCAGGGCGGCGGTGCGAAAATAAAATGGCATAACAATGCACCATAGCTGTTCTCAAAGCGTATTATGTGGCTAGAACTCGAGAGAAAAGCGTGCGTGCGTGCGCGAGTGTATTTTTGTTTGCAGTGCGTCATTCACGCATTCATTGACTCAACCTTGTTATTAGAAAACGTTGTGACTTTCTAGTCGCAAATTGCACCTGCTGTGTGTGTGTGCGTGCGTGCGTGTGAATGTGCCACACACTTGCACGCTGCCCCTATGAGAAATCGATTTCGCTGTGGACTGCTGGCTGTTCATTGGTTTCGACATCGTTTTCTCAGTGCTAACGATGAAGCTGTCTGTCCGCGAAGGCAGCATTTCGTTTCTCTGTATAGACGCGCACAAGATCCGCACGTATACAAAGCGCAGTTGCAGCGACGTACCTGCGACGCAGACGTGCACTTTTCGTAAAGGCTCATGGAATGCTTTACGGAAAGAGTGGCAACGGAAGCAGATGATAAACAACCAGCGTCCCGCTGAGTACAGTCGGACCGAAACGGGAGACGAAGAGAACTTCCGCCACTTAGAAGGAAATGCCATGGCGCATGAACTTCTCGAAATTCCCCCGAGGATCAAGAGCACGACCCTTGGAGAAAGAGCGTCTGTCTGCCTCCGGCGGGAAAAGCGATGCCTTTTAGGCTCGCCGCCTTTGAAGCCAACTGGATGGAGGCTTGAAGCACTACACGAGATCGCGGAGGAGTCTGCCTCCCGACGCTCTCGCGACGCATTCGTTGTCCTCCTCTCGTCTCTACAGAGCATCGCGTAGAGCACACACGGCTCCAGCGCTCTGACCTCGGCTCCCACGGGATCGCTCCGATGGTGCATATATCTGTTGCGCCGCACCGGCAGCCTCGTAGAAAGCGAATACCTGCAGAGAGTATAGTATCTGTCTGTTCGGCCATCATCCTAAGCTTGTTGCTAAAGGTCAAGTCGAAAATACGTACAGCACAAACTAAAGTTGCCCCGCCGCGGTGGTCTAGTGGCTAATGTACCCGGCTGCTGACCCGCAGGTCGCGGGTTCGAATCCCGGCTGCGGCGGCTGCATTTCCGATGGAGGCGGAAATGTTGTAGGCCCGTGTACTCAGATTTGGGTGCACGCTAAAGAACCCCAGGTGGTCAAAATTTCCGGAGCCCTCCACTACGGCGTCTCTCATAATCATATAGTGGTTTTGGGACGTTAAACCCCACAAATCAATCAATCATCCTCAGTGATGACACTGTTTTACTCGCCATGATCAATCGTCAATCTAGACACTTCGCTTTGTGGCCGCTTATTCACGCTCGCTTATCCTCCTTTCCCAATGTGAGGGGAGCAGTGTCGTTTTTGCACAGGAACGAGATATTTAGAGGGATAGAAAAGCGAGCAAGCTTGTGACTAGTCATCGTAGCGATTGTGTTATTTTTTTATAATGATGATTCTTCGGGTTTAACGTCCCTAAACCACGATATGATTATGAGAGACGCTGTAGTAGTGGGCTCCGGAAATTTCGACCACCTGGAATTCTTTGATACTGATAAGTGGGGTTTAACGTCCAAAACCACCATATGATTATGAGAGACACCGTAGTGGAGGGCTTGGGAAATTTCGACCACCTGGGGCTCTTTAACGTGCACCCAAATCTGAGCACACGGGCCTACAGCATTTCCGCCTCCATCGGAAATGAGGCCATCACATCCGGGATCCGAGCAGCATTCTCTTACGTCAAAACAATAATACGCTGCTAGACGCAGGTGCTGTCAGAAGATTTGGTATACCCCACTTTTTCCGTTTCTATGTACATGTGCGCTCATCGCAATAAACACAGCAGTTGGTACTCAGCGCTGGTCCAGTGCGATTTCTTATCCGTGTCTATTTCGAGCTGTGTTTGTTTGTTTGTTTGTTTGTTTGTTTGTTTGTTTGTTTGTAGCCTAGAATCCATGGCTCATACCCACTCTGGGGGATTGGCCAAGAGAACATATAGTCTCATCTGGACGATAACTGCACTATTGCTTACAACAACAAAAAAAAGGGGGGGGGGGAGTTGTAGAGTAAAGACAGTATGTTAAAAAAAAGAGAGAAATCAAGGATTCAGATAGTAAGAAAAAAATGAACAAGAAAGTAGACACTAATAGCTATACCTTCATTTTGGCAGCCGACCAGACAGCTGGTTTTGGCAAACCTGATCAATTTGGTATGTCACGGATTTATCCAGATTTAAAAATTACTTTCCGACCCGTTTTTTTTTTGAGTACCTATTAACTTGGGCTTTATGTTGAAAAACGTTTAGAGTCTTGAATAATATTACACACCGCATCAAATGCATCTCTGTGGCAATTTCCCAAAACACAGGCACCAAAATTTAGAACATTTTCTGTGGTTAAATTTAAACCTAGCTTTGCAAATGGAATATCTAGAAGTCGTTTCCTAATTAATGCATAGTTCCGACATGAGCCAAAATAATGTTTAATAGTTTCTGATTCTTCGCGAAACGGACAAAGGGGGAAAAGTGTCAGACCAGCTCTGTGTAAATAAAAATTTAAGGGGGGGACGAGCTGTGTACCAATCGTGTTCTTGTTCACCTTCTCTAATGGCTTATACCCACTGTGGAGGATAGGCGATGAATAGAATGGCCTGCCTTTTCGTTAGGTGGTACAGGGGTTAGAGTGCTCGGCTTCTGACCGGAAGGTCACGGGTTCGATCTCGGCAGGGGCGGTCGCATTTCGACAGAGGCGACATGTTGGAGACTCGTGTACTGTGCGTTGTCAGTGCAGGCTTTAGAACATCAAATGGTCAAAAATTCTGGAGCCGCCCCCTACAGCGCCTTTCGTAATGGTATCCCAGTTTCGGGACGCACCAATGGGCTCGCATTTACTTTCTTTGCCTTTTTTTGTGGCTTTGTTTATTTTCACTGTTCATCTTTCTGTGTCCTTATTTCTCACTTCCTCTTTCTTTTTATCTTCTTCTCGCTCTCTGTCTTTATTTTTCTTTTCTGCTTTTCTTCTGTTACGTTACACGCCTGCCACAGTAACGTGGTTTTAGGATGTAAAACCTTATAAATTATTATTATCATTATTATTCTTCTTCGTTCTCTCAAACACTCTTCCTTTCCATGCTATGCTTTACTCTTTCCCTTCCTCCTTTTCCTCGTCCTCAGTTCCCTTTCGTCTCACTGGGTATTCTACGCTACACAAATATACACTGTGCTATGCCATACGTTAAAGAATCTGCCTACCGCCCTGAGCTTACGACGTTCACCTTCGGATTGTCGGTATGCGGATTTGAATCACTCCTCACCAAGAAGCTCTTTTTTTGCCTAGCGCTTCTTCCTTTCTCATTTTTGTGCCACGACTTTCTGTGTTTTTTTTCTCTGTACTCGTTCAATTAATTGCTAATCAGAGTTATTGCATCTCACACCAGACAAATCGGCGCACGTGTTTGGGGAACGAACAGTAGACGAGCAATATGACGTAGATGAAGAAGACGATGAGGAGTAGGTGCTGGTTAACGATTATGATAAATTTTGTTCCGTGACACACGGCGTACCTCAAGCGTGGCCACTCTGTTAAAAAAAAACTCATCAGCTAAACCTGCTAATTTCTTATCATAAAGTTTTTCTTCTTCTTCTTCCTCCTCCTCCTCCTCCTCCTCCTCCTCCTAATATCGCTTACCTTACTGCCTTCTGCATGCTGAATGCCTGCACCGTGGGGCTCAGACTATTCAGTACATATGCGTGTTTGTGACTGCACGTATTATTTGTGTATAGGTGTATGCGATCATTCTATATATCATAGTCACCATCCGATACCTGGAGTAGCAAGTCATGCTTACATCTTCGCGAATATCATTAGAAATGATGTGTATCTACCAGTCAAGACGTGATTGCGATTCATTTACATATCCTACGGCTACCCCCTTAGAAAATTATTCGTGTAAGATATCCAGCAGGCGCTATTGCTTACACCTTTCCACAGCACTGCATGCATGCATATCACAGTAAAATTTTTTACACCCTTATAGGTGTAAAAAGGGTGTTATCGCAATTTACACCCTTTTTTCAAAATTTCACACCCTTTTTTCTTTTGCAACACCCTACAAGAAGGGTGTACAGGCAAAAAGGGTGTTGTTGAACAAGATGAAGGGTGTTAAGGGAAGGACTTAAGGGTGTACCCGTGCCACACGGGCACAGAAAATGACATTCGGTATATATAGCGAAGACACGTGCACTCAGTTCCCGAATGACATTTTTTCTCGGCGTTGCTGTTATGTCCAAAGCGAATGACATTTGACTTGATGATTTCGATCGCACCACCTTCCTAGTGAGCATTGGGTGAGTATATATAGCAATAAAAAATAAACAAGCGTTTACAAGCTTCATACACATCCAATGATAATTGAAAGAATAAATAAGCATATTACACTGCCGTTAGCTTTCGTTCATTAGTTTCTTTCACGACGTTGCAACCAACCATGGCAACTTAAGCCAAAGCTAGTCAGATCCACAGCATAAAAAGGAAATGGCGCCTGGCGCATTTATTTTACATTGCATATATACCAGCTGAAGAGAAGTTTTAAGCAGTTGTTTGAGTGATTGGTGTAAATAAGATACGCGAAAAGTTTCCTTCTAGTCGAATCAAATGTCGTTTTATATTTCTCAATCAAATGAGTCCTGGCGATGACATTAGAGGACGAACGGCATTTGGGCGATTGCGATTTCGTTCATCCGTGATGTGGCACCACGCGAATGGCCTTCAATCTGAAAGCATTATAGGAGATAAATGCCATTTTTTCTGCCCGTGTGGCACGAGTATTAAATGCATCCATGCTTACATATTAAAAAGACTTGAGTGGAGCAAAGTGTATGTTGTACTGCATTTTTTAAGATTATGGTGTCATCGACACCACACAAACAAGGAAATCCTTTATAAAGCCATTGTCACAACGTTATTTTTTGTAATATCTTTATTTTCATATGAAAAGATCATGATATACACTTTTTGCTTCGCAGAAAACTGTACAAGAACAATCAAGAAAATGCACAAAAAATGAACACACACTCGCAAAGGTTCAACATGTGTGTAAATATTTTTATATTTACATGTGGAACAAATTTGGTATCGAAAGAAGGAGAGGTACTTTTGAAATAATTTTTCTACAAACGACACTCAAACGACATTCCGGAAAGTTCAAAAGGCTCAAATTCAACAGCCACGACGAGCGCACGCCGTTCTCACGCGTTACTCGAATATAGGATGTGCTTGATCAAGAAGGAGACGCCGCCATTACCACTTCCTTTCGGGAGCGCTGTTAGCACGACGACGGCTGCTGGCCCTTCTTTTTTACTTCTTTCTCCGGCGGCCGTGGCAGGGCACAGCGCCTTCGGGAAGAGGGGATGAAAGATGTAAGGAGACGAGAGAGAAAGAGTGGCAGCGTCTTTGGAAGGTTACGTTCGCTTGCAAGTGACGACTCCAGCAGCAAACGCGTCAGAGAGGTCGTGTCCATGTAAGCATGGTTTACCCCCTGTCCCTCTCCGCCCCCTCAAATTCAACGTAGAGAAGCGAGCGCGGAGGGAGATACCATTGCATATAGAAGGTGTGATGCTTCCGCACTTTCTCGGCATCTCTTTCCACACCCGCAAGCTTTCACTCCTCCGTCAGTACTCGTGAGTGCGCGCCATTTTGATAACTGCGCCGTTGAAAACGTGACTATCTGCGCCGTTCGCAGAGTGCTGAAGCGTTTGAATAGTATTTGGCGTGCATTTTCTTCACTCGCGCTGAGGACTTTGGAACGTCAATTTTGTGCGCTGCGTCATCCGAGATGCCGCCGATCCGTTGTCTGCTGACTGTACCGCACATTCAGATAAAGCGGACGTACCACTTGGAAGAAGGTTCCGTGGTCGCCCTCAAACATGCGATTGCCACATGTCCTGTCCTTGGGTCGCAAGTTCAACTGTCTTGCAGCAACTTTCAGGTAAGTGACTGCTTATTTGTTCAACTGTGTATTTGTTGAGAGCGATAAGTGCTTTTAATCGTCGTTGAAAGCTGAGGCCCGTTTTTATTTTTTTATTTTTGCTGCGAGTTTGCGTAGTTTCGTATTTAAAGGCTGGGAATGTGCGCTTCTGTACTATTGTTAGTGGGGTCCGGTTTGCCGAAACAGTGTTGCTAAGAGGAAAACTAAGCGTGCAAGTTTTTGTATTATTTTACAACTCATGCGTTTTTATTGTCTGCCTCATACATGTGTACGCGTGCCCGAATTGACAGTATGTCGAAAGGCAACTACATGTTTCGCGTATCGACATCGTAGCTAGGCCTCACTGAAGGCTTGTCAATGGTCGCAAGCCTTGTGTTCACGTTCTGACCGCATTAACCTCTCCTTGATGTAATTTAACTCACCCCTCCCACACACCACAACAAAAAAAAAAAAACGTGTTGATACTCGAGATAACATCGGCTGCGATGTGGCCGAACGAGTTCGCCGTGCACTTTTGAACTTAGTTCGCTGAGCATGCGGCTGAACTACACTCGCTTCAACAAAGTTCGTTGATTTTGAACGGTTGGCAGCGCACACCACTTTTCATAGAATGCACAAATAAAGCATGAGAACGTAGTGAGGCGCTTGCTTTAATATTTTCAAGAATGTCACTTTTGTTCTTATCGTACACAAACCTGTGTTATCGTCGATCTAGAGTGTATTGTAAGTTGGAGCGCTCTCGAGTGTTTTGTATTGTTGAATTAACATATATAGCGTGTATGATGCGAGTTGTGGAGTTGTCTCAAGTGTACGTGAGGAGAATTGCATAGTGAGGGGATTAGTCGAAAATTTATTTCGAGTAAAGATGCCTATGCGTACCTGCGTGCGTGTTTGTGTGCGCGTGCGTGCGTGCATGCGCGCGCGCGCGCGCGCGCGTGTGTGTGTGTGTGTGTGTGTGTGTGTGTGTGTGTGTATGTGTGTGTGTGTGTGTGTGTGTGTGTGTGTGTGTGTGCGCAAGGCATTCCGGAGGCCGTGTCTCCAACAGGCCATGCGTGCTGGCAGCTGAGCCGTGTCTTCGCGATCTAGGAACATACAGTAGCGAACAAACCCTCATACATCTTTTTCAGTTCATTGACAATATACGGGGTTGGTTTGCAGGTAATGGATCCTCTGTTCAATGAACTTGTCGACCTCGCTACTGAAGACAGCATACCCGATATGTCGAAAATCGTTCTTATGGCACAGCAAGAAAGTAGCGGGAATGAAGCGCCGTCATGTTCATCGTCACAGGTAAATTTTCTGAGTTTTACGTTCTTATTGTTTAATATTATTAAGATTAAATGCTCTTTTATAAATATTTAAATTATCAGTTATTTAGTTTTGATGATCAGTTGCAACTGTTGGCGCGAGTGATTTTTGGCAGCGAGAGCAAAACGGCACGAAATGTCTGAGTTTGTTATCAGCTGATGTCATTCTAGAAGTCCGATGTTAAGTCCTAACGCCTGATGCTCTTCTCTAGATTAGTTATCGAATATGGTACAAATCCTTTGCGGATGTTACGATCTAGCTGCTTTTTAAGTTTTACCGGCTTATGTTGATTTGAGTACATTTTGTTGGAATATTACTTACGGCTAGGGACACGTATGCTGTGGGTGAAAGAGGAAGTGTGATTGTGAGCAGCAAAGCAGGGGGACTTGAGTCAAGCGCAGTGTTTCTTCGCGGAAGGTGCGGGTGAAATCGGTGTTGTGGAATAGCAGGGAATGAATTAATAAATTTTGAAGTATTTTATTTGAAGTATTATTTAAATTAAAAAAATTGTATTGAAGAAATTGTTTTATTATCTGCGCTTTTCGCACGCTGGCATGCAAGGCCCTGGTTATGTTTTTTTTTTTGCGTGCGACACAAACTTGCGTGCACTCACGCAATTTTAGGAGGGTGCCTTTTTTTAACCATTGCAGTTTTTTTAAAATAAAAAGTCTATGATACGCTGGTTCCTGTCGTTTTCGCACAAACTAGATGGCGAAGCGAAAATAACTTTCTGCAGCTAAAATGACGACCACGTGACAAATTTAAAACTGTTCAATTAGCATTTTAATTTTGGGCTTTAGTGCCGTATATATCAAAGTTCTAGTGGGAAATCATAAGTAATCGCACCTGGCCGGCACGAAGCACAGCATAATACCGAAATGACCCGTGGAGCGGAAATGGTGAAACTTAAATGGAATGGTGCGCCAAAGCAGAATCTGGTCGTAAAAAGTCTGCAAACATCTTAAAATACCCAAGTAGACAGCTTATCATTTGTCTAAGATGGGTGGTCCTGATATTTTCCGTTCTGAAAATATAAAAAGGCTAAAAAAACATTTCACTTCTCTGCAAAAAGAAATGGCAAAGTGTCTGCGCCAGAGGTTTATTCTTAGACAGGGGAAAAGTTTCATTGCAGTTTTCTTGTGCACAGTGCATAAATAGTACGAGAGAGCGTGTACCAGTTCATGGAAATGCCGATTTTTGCTTGCACTACCAGGTGCAATGAAAAGCTTAAACCAGCTCTGCCGTTATTATTGTAAAATACCTACCACCTCGTCATTGCAATGTATGAATACCAACTTGCCGCTGCCCTCTATGCTATGCATTGTATCTCAATATTGTATATTGTGCATTCCCACCCCTGAAACTGCCCGCGAGGGCTTACAGTAATATAATAAATGATGGCAGTGTGAGCTATAGCAATAGGTTTACAGTTTCTAGAATGTGTTGTGAAAGACTGGCGTGTATTTAAATATCTCCATGCTATAAGCAATATCTAGTACATTTACTGACCAAAGTAATAAAAGATGGAGCTCTCAATTATCGTAACACTGCAACTTTACGAAATACAGCTTATTAAGTTGCCCTTGCTATGTTATTACTCACTACTCACCAACAGCTAGCGAAGTACCATTGAACAACACTGCCAATGGCGTGCAGCGGAGTTCATTTTGTCAGATGCATTATATTGTTTTAATCTCCCAGTTAAACCATAGTTATGCTGCACACATTGAAATTGTTGTTAATGATAGATATCACATCTGTAATGCTAAAACACAAGTTGTGTCTTTTAAAGTGCTCTAAACCTGTTTTTTAAACTGTACAGAATTTGAAGTAAGCCACTCAGTGAAGTCTTATGCATTTTCACTTTGCCTATACAGGACGACATGCCAGCAACGCCATGTGTATCTTATAATGGGGCCGTCCTTGAAGATGCAGAGTTTTTCTGGCTGATGGTAGACCAGACAAAGTGTTTTCAAGTGACTAATGCAGAGGAAGGACTTGTCGCAATTATGTGTGCAAACTGGTTGTTCAATGTTCAATATGCTTGTAAAGCGTTCAACACCCTTGTCGTCCTCGAAAGATTTTTTCTTGAGCTCGAAAAGACAACACCAAGATCTGTTGTTGCGAAGTTCTTAAACATTGTCGTAAAATCCACATAGTCATATGATAATGCCATATGGTAATGTTCTTGCACATTTGCCTTACTGCATATTTTTTATGTTTGATTGTATTGATGATTGAAAATTTATTGATTATTATTGCCGTTTTTAGTGCCGCATTAATTTATTTTGCATTCGCTTCACAAGTCGTGCATGTTTCTCCTTTTGCATAGCCGGGCACACATGCTGTCAAATAACCCATGGTCATTGAACTTTTTAGTTATTACCATATTACATTCCTGCAAGACAGAACTATTGTGCAATAGTTTTTGCTGCTTGTTTGCTAATCTAAATAACATTACACTGCCTTGGTTATGGTCAGATTAGATTATGTGGGCCATTATGATATAATGCACATTGCAAGAAGCATGTGTAAAATTTTGCAATAAATGTAAATAATTTAGAGAAAAACTGCCTTGTGGTACTTGTTCTTGATATTTAGTCTGCACAAATCCATATTTATTTCTAGAATGCATCAAAAACAGATTTCTTTAAAAGTGAGAGCGATGCGCATCTACATAGCACTGTTGTTTTTATATATGCACAATATTTTTAACTTGGTAAGACTGAACCTTGATTTAGCCATGCCAGGTTTAACTGCAAATTAAGTTGCTGAAATATGTGTATTCTCTGCATCCTGTAATAGACAGGCGCACTGCTTTGAGTACTATATATATTAGCATGTGCCGTGCATACATGTGCCGTGCATACCCGTTAGTGCTCTGTGGAAGTCGATATATAGCCATGGATATTCGTGCACATATATATTGACTTCACCCTGCCCTGAAGCGGAACACTGCAGCGCACGCCTATCGATATAGCAGAGGGTGCACACTTTTCCAACACCCTTGAAAAAGGGTGTTCCAGTTCAAAACACCCTAACACCCCAATTTTCATTTTGCTCGACACCCTTCGTCTAAGGTGTTCACATAACACCCTTTCAGTAGGGTGTATCTGAAAACACCCATAGGGTGTTCCTCTGGCGACAAGCCAGTTTACACCCTTAAGGGTGTAAAAAAATTTACTGTGGTGCACTGATTTGGTGAGACAACGAAGCGGTCGATAAACAGCGCGGATCCTTCTTTTTTTCTCTAACTTTAGCCTGCACACAAACCTAGGAACCCAAGAAGAAGGCATTCGCTCGTCAGATTGCCTCAGCAGCGACGCGCAAGCAGCCACGTATCGGATTCTAGACAACGGCATTTCCTTTCACGGTGGTGACCCGTGATGTAAGGCCCTGTTACGCGTACGGTCGGGGCATGCACGCCACGATATTGCAGCCGTCGAGAGAAATAGAGATGCCTGTGCGGTATCCGTGAGGATTGGTTTTCCCTGCGCCAGAGCGTTCTGGCTAATTTTCAGGCCAGGAACGTTCTGTCCCTTTCTGCAGATATAGAGGCTTCGCAAATGCTCGGTGGGACAAAATGTGTGCGTCGCCATGTCAGCATTCGAAGTAAACCCCGTCCTTTGCTTCCCATTTATTTGCTTCATTTGTAAACAATGACGTAGCCTTGCTTTCCTCACGCTGGGCACTAATGGCCACCGCTGAGTAACTCTCTCGATGCAATGAACTGTGTTTATGAGGGCATCCAGACCGAGAATTATTGCTGCCATCAAGTATTGCTGCCCCACTAGTTCTCGGCCAGTGAGCTCATCAATGTGAATGAGAAGTCGAAACGATTCGATGAACAAGGTAGCACTGAGCGAGCTAATTCTTTTGTAAAAGTGCGACAATTTTTCTTTCTCTTTTTTTCTCCCTCCTTTTCTCTGTTATTAGAGCTTCATGTACATCGGCGTGGCAGCATAGGCCCACCGAATGTGTGCTGCTCACAACGCAATGAATTAGGTTCCCGCCCTCTAACTTTAGCTTTTGGGATGTTCACTTACTGAAAGCTTTCAATGAGTCAATATTAGAACAAAATTGTTCTTTGTGTACATGATTTGAGCAGTCATATTGGTTTTATTAGCAAGTATCCCAGTTGGGGTACTGGACGCTGGTGGTCAATAGTATTTCCAAAAAAAAAATGAATAAACAGAAGCTACTTATGCAGAGTGAATAAACAAGCCTGAATGCAGAAGGTGGTATGCAATCAACCATAACGAAGCGATCAACCGTTTTTTTTTTGTTGGCGCTTCAATACTGTGATGAATTAGACAAAATTCAAATAGTAAAGGGTACAAAAGGGTACCTGAGTATCTCCAGTTGCCCGTCGGCTGCCTTGTTCATAAATTAGGCTTCTTTTCTCCATCAGGACATCCAAGGTATTTCCACCAACTTCTGCGAACGTTTACAACAACTGCTATATATGTATACAACACAAAGGCTGGGCATACTTAGTTCAAATAATACTGCTCTTGTGCCGGTGCCACAGCACTAACGAGCAATTTTATCTGGAGAGCGATGATTACTGGAGCCGTGTTCTCTTGTCCAGCTATATAAAGTAGCACCAGGTCGAAGAAAGTTTAACTTGAAACTACACGATGTTGCATACAATGATCGAGTGCCTCTTGCTCTTCAGCATACACCGAAGCCTTAGTCTAGACCTTTCTTAAGGGGAAACCAACAAACCGCAAGAGCCCCGCCACGGTGGTCTAGTGGCTAAGGTACTCGGCTGCTGACCCGCTGGTCGCGGGCTTGAATCCCGGCTGCGGTGGCTGCATTTCTGATGGAGGTGAAAATGTTGTAGGCCCGTGTGCTCAGATTTGGGTGCACGTTACAGAACCCCAGGTGGTCAAAAACCTCAGAGCCTTCCACTACAGCGTCTCTCATAATCATACGGTGGTTTCGAGACGTTAAACCCCACATAAAAAAACAAACGGTAAGAAGCGGAAGGTAGGATACAGAAAACCTGACGAGCAAGATTAGGGAGAAGCAACTCACGGGATTCGGACCGGTGTGCGCTTGTGTGCGTGTACGCGTGTGTGTCGTGTGTTTGTGTGTGTTGTGTCTGTGTTGCGTGTGTGTTCTGTGTATATTTGTATGTGCGTGTGCATGTATTTGTGCCTGTATATGTGTGTTTGTGTGTGTTTGTGTGTGTATTTGCGTGTGAATGTGTGTACTGTGTGTGTTGTATAAGTGTTGTGTGTGTGTGTTCGTGTGTGTTGTATATGTGTGTGTTTGTGTTGGGTACGTGTGTGTTCGTGTGTGTGTTGTGTGTGTGTGTTGCGTGTGCGTGTTTGTGTGATTGTGTTCTATGTGTGTGTCTGTTGTGTGTGTTGTATGTGTGTGCGTACGTGTCTGTGTGTTTGTGTGTATGTTGCGTGTTGTATGTTTGTTTGTGTGTGTTTGTGCATGTGTGTGTTGTGTGTGTTCTTGTTTGTGTGCGTATGTGTGTGCGTTGTGCGTGTATGTGCGTTTGTGTGTGCGTTGTATATGTGTGTGTTGTGTGTGTTTTGTGTGTGGATGTGTGTGTGTGTGTTGTGTGTATGTTGTATGTGTGTTGTGTGTGTTGTATGTGTGTACGTGTGTTGTGTGTGATAGTGTTTGTGTGTGTTTTTGTGTGCGTGCGTTTGTGTGTTTGTGGGTGTGCGTGTGTGTTGTGTGTGTGTGTGTTTTTGTGTATGTGTGCGCGACAAGAAGAAAAGGTAGCTGCGTTTCCACCTGTGTCAAGTGCTGCCTCCACAAGTTGGTGATAACTATGTAACATTTATTAAAGACAGTTTTTATCTGGTTACTGAAACCAAATTGAACGCGCGCACCTCCCCTTGGAATAATTGATCAGTTGATTAAATTTATTGTTGTCTATTTCATAAACAGATAAAGGAGCGGAGAATAAAAATCTGAATTCCGACGGCCTGACAAGCTCGCCGTACCATTGCAAGATCTCACAACATGCACAGCTACAAATGCATTTGCATACTAATTTTTAAAAAGAGGAACAAGAAAAAAGGTGCATCATTGGAAAAAGAGGTCCATCACTTGGAAACATCGAATTTGAAGAAGAAAAGAGCTACAGGGGAATAAAGAAAAATGGATGGTTACATAGTAGTTACCTCAAGCGTTTACAAATTGCAACTGTTACTTGCTTGGTGCACAACAAGACAGATCACTCCAACCGAAAATTTGATCAAATGAAGATCACCTATGAATATACCGTAGCGCCGGCTTTCGCGTGAGTGCTTATGACTGTAAGCAAAAGGGAATTCCTTTTTCATCCTTTTCTTCTTCTTTTTGTTTTTTGCAGTTTCACTCGTAACAGCACTCCAACTCTCTTGAAACCGTACGATTCCTTCTTTCTTTCGTTCTTTCTTTCTTTTTCATTCTTTATTTCCTTTTTCTTCCATCTTCTTTCTTTCTTTTATTCTTTCCTTCTTTCTTTTTTTTTCATTTTTTCCTTCTTTATTTCTTTCCTTCGTTCTTTCTTTCCTTCTTCCTTTATTACTTTCCTTCCTTCTTTGCTTCTTTCTTTCCTTCTTTTTTTGTCATTCTTTCTCCTTTTCTTTCTTTCTTTCCTTCTTCATTTCATTTTTTCCTTCCTTTTTCCTTTCCTTCCTTCTTTCTTTCTTCCCTTCTTCGTTGTTTCTGTCTTTTCCTCTTTCCTTCTTTATTTCCTTCTTTATTTTCTTCTTTCTTTTTTATCTTTCGTTACTCGTCACAGCGATGAGCCGCCAGATGGGGTGGATGCTGTGGCGGGCCGATAGTATCCACAGTTGGGCGGAGACATTGGCACGGCGATGACACCACGCTTACTGTTACCATGACAGACAAGCATCAAAACGCTGCCCTGTGGCGACATGTTATATGAGAGAACAAGTAACTGGTTCTATTTACTACTTACTCTATAATGTCCCGTTTCGAAAATTGTAAAGTTAGCTTTCCTGCTACGTAGTTTTGAACTAATAGCGGCTTGTCGTTTATATCAAATAGCCTGTTAAAGCGCGGTCTGCTTACGCAATGGCGTGTAAAATGTCGAGTCTCCTCTATTGCTATATACCGCTCACAAGAAACAAGCCCCAGCACGTTTAACTGGTACCCCGTCTCCGTAGAAGCATGGCAGGTGGCTCCATTACTTGTTCAAATACGCAGTGTAAGAAAGCGCACTTAGAAATTATTAACAAAAAAGGATTCATTGCCGTGAACACCACTAAGGAAAGGCGCAGTCTATTTGACACGACTTTTTCAGACGGATATGCAAGAACCTTGTTTTCAAGCTACTAACCAAACCATTTTCCTCCAAACCACAAGCGACTGCTCTAAAGTGAAAGAAAAGCAGCTGGTCACGTTTAGCACATGCCCCCGCCGCTTCCAGTAAAGGAAAGAAAAATACACGTCTTCCCGGATTTGTAGTGCTATGCACATTTATAGATTTTCACATCGATGGTTGCGCAAGTATTTTATATAAGGAAGCTTGCCGGAGTGGGTACTTAAGTCACATTCTCAAGGGTCTGTCAAACTGTAAAAACAACAGCAAAAGATAGCTGCACAGGCAGCCTATGTCTGGCAGTCTTCGTAGCTATCGTTTTCGTTAGTACGACTAAATATAGGAAGAATCCCTAATTTGCTCAACACACAATCTTTGACCCTATAGTCGACTTGTGCTCCTCCCCCCTTTTTTTTCAGCTCGTTAACCAGGTAGGAACAACAGTTCTTGCATCTAAAACTGGGGATACCAAATTCAGAATCACTCTGTACAGCAGCAGAGAACATTTAGAAAAGCTAGTAAGCCGTTATTTGTGCGATCTTTTTTGTGAGCTTATAGTCGACTTGCGATGATCACGAGGTATAAGCCGCGTCATCGCTTCTCATGCATCTGCATAGCAAGACGTAGGTACGTACATTACTGTAAGAATGCTTAAAATAACAATCGTCATTCGTCTTTTTTTCTTAGCGTGTGTGTTGAGGCTGCTGGCTGGGTTTAAGTGTACCGTCACTGCCTTATGAAAACATCAGTCGATTTTTTTGTGTGTGTCTCAATTTTTTTCACTCGATTTGGTGTCGTACACGCTTCTTCTTTTCCTTTCTTCAAGACGCGCCCAGCCCCGCCCCAGTCAGTGTTTTTTACCAGATTAAAAGAAGACGAAGGCAAAAGAAAAGCCCCGAAAATGGAAATCGGGCAACGAAGTGACAGCGGCACAAGCGATGCTCTTTATTAAAAATGCCACCCTAGTAACGCCCACCAATTCGCCCCCTCCCACTTTCCCCCTCAGTGCGATTTATCCAAACGTCCCGGGAAGGTCGCTGCCGTGTTTTAACAGGGATCGGCTCGAGGCACCCCGGGTGGGTCAACAAACAAACATACTGCAAGCCGCCATCGCGCTCTGATTTATTACAGCGCTGCTCGGCGGTGGGGGTGCTTGTACAAGCAAACTCCTGAATGCTAGCCGCTCCATGCTGGTCCGACGCTCTCCTCAACTGAGAAATTTTTTCGCCAAGAAGAAAAGAATCCAGGATGAGAGACACCCTAACAAGTGAGCTTGCAGGCCCAGTGGAGGGGCTTAAAAGGCACCTCCGGGAGTGCGTCTCTCTGGACGAAAGTGCACGACGCGTTTTGGGGCAAGCTTTTTCTGTCACTTGTCTCGTCAAAAAGAAACTAGATACACCACTTCCCGAGTAGAAATTAGGTTGAGGCTTACACACACCGTCTTTGTTTAGTTCTGGCCCATTAATAGAGATGCGCAACAATTAACTTAAGGTACACAAAATGCTGATATATCGTTACGAAAATCTGCTCTGTCTTATCTTTCGATAGTGCTCACTGCCGTATGTATGTATGTATGTGTATGTATGTATGTATGCATGCATGTGTGTGTATGTATGTATCTCTTTGTGTGTGTATGCATGCATGTATGCATGCATGCATGCATGCATGCATGTATGTATGTATGTATGTATGTATGTATGTATGTATGTATGTATGTTTGTATGTATGTATGTATGTATGTATGTATGTATGTATGTATGTATGTATGTATGTATGTATGTATGTATGTATGTATGTATGTATGCATGCATGTATGTATGTATGTATGTATGTATGTATGTATGTATGTATGTATGTATGTATGTATGTATGTATGTATGTATGTATGTATGTATGTATGTATGTATGTATGTATGTATGTATGTATGTAATCACTCAGCACCCCGCCTGCCCAGTATTAACGCGGTCCCATGAGAGAATGGGACACCACATACGTACATCAAAACATATACTTAATGATGTGTCTGACTTGAACGGCACTTCCCTGCGTCTGCGGCATGCTACCGACCCACCGGTTAACATTCGAAGAAGGTTGACCGGTACACCAGGCGGTAAACTTTCGCCTGCGTGAGCACAATAACTTTCTAAAAGGTCATGCTATAGATCGTGCACTTGTCACTATATACGCAGTCGCGACTGTGGATGTGTTTCTCTGTTTGGCAACACCGCAATTTTGTATCGTTACGGGAAGCGAACACAGGGGGAAATTGTAGGAGCTGCCCATATCAGTGATCTGTCCGATGCATGCGTCGCTCAGGTCTCGATAGCCTTACTTAAAAAAGAGCTCGACTATCTGAGATTACGCGGATAGTTATCAATTGTTGTTTTTTTTTTTGCAACTTGTTTTCAGATTGGTCCCTCACGTATACGTGGAATGCAGTGTTTTCATTTAAGAGTGGCTTTTGCGCAATAAATGTTTCAGTTGGCAGTCAGCGGTTGTCCTGTGTAGTTTCCCCCTTAATTTCGTCTCTCGTTTTTTTTTTGTTTTTTTTTTTCGCGTGGTTTATGATTGTGCATCCATTCAAACTAGCCCAACTCACCAATTTTCTGAGGTTCACGTATCAATCAAAGTATAGACAGTGACATTTCGCCCTTTTATATGACCTACATGTGATACGATGCAGTGCGGAAGGCTTCAGCGACCGGAAACAACAGATAACATTAACTAGTGCATAATGCTTTGATTCTGGCACAGGCACGGTATTATTTTTTTTCCGCTATTCATGCGGCTGTTTACGTCACTTCTTCAGGAACTGAGCCCTACAGTACTGCATGCTTCTTTGTGAAAACTGCGAATCATTAAGCTTGCGGCGTTGCCACGTAATGAACAGAAAAATGTGACCGGCTGTCCCAAACTCTCGAGTGGCAGCATAAAGTCTGTTTCCTTCTTAGAAATATTTAGGTGGACATGAAACAGTGTGACTTGCTTCAGGTGCATACTGACTTGACAAACTTTTCCACAACTACTTCTGCGGTAGGCCTCTGATCCGACGAGTGTTACATATTCAACATCGGACATCTGGAGAAGCAAACCAATGGCCGTACAATGTGACCGCAAGCGGTATCTAAGCGCCAAAAGTATAGCGCAGTCTTTTGGGTGCGCAAATGTTCCTATGGGCGTACTCAGACCGTTTGACTATACCCAAAGAGAGAGCCATCCTACTTGTGAGGATTAGCCTCTCATTAGGGGAAAGTAATCCCTCACGTTAGCGTGGGAGGATGGGAGACAACCTTGCCTATAGAACTTGGAGTGATGATTTCGGCAGGCGAGACGTTACGCAAACGCATTCATGGCAGTTACTTTACCTACATGTCACCATCTAAACTGATCAAACGTAAAGTTACGTAAGCCCCTTCTTTTCGTAAAGACGCATTGATGCCGACAGTTGCACTCATGCAGTACGGCATCTTTAGTGACATAACGTACTATTCCCTTTGTGACTGCTGTCGTGGGTTTCACATAGCTGCCTTGTTCATGTTCCGGCTGACATTGTTGAAAAGTACCCATGATAACGTAGACGAAATTCCTTTTGCGGCTAAACAACGACCTTCAGTTGTCAACCGCAACAACTGTGCGCATTGACGCGAAAATTGGTGTTACACAGTCACGTATTTGTACGAGATCTCGCAACATATTGAACCTGCATATTGAACGCAATCACAAAGCGAGAAAGCTATTTCTTTCGTTGCGCTCCGTTACTGTTGTATACTATTTATAAGAGTGATACCACATCCATCTAACCCGTTTCATTTCAGTTATAATTAATCGCAGAAAATGTGAAGCGCTATTGGAGGAACACCAGCAATAAATAACATCAGTCTTCTTTTAGAATACATAGTGAGGCGGCACGTTCGTCTCCCTAAAGAAGGGGTTTATCAGTGTTAAACGCAGTGTCTTCGTTAGCTTTTGAAAGTGTGTGGGTTCGAACTTGTTGGTACGTACGCCTTCGTCTTCACGAATCAGCGCAAAAACGAGGAGACAGAAAGAAACACACAGGAAACAGCGTTGGTTCATTAGGCGACACCGTGGATCTTCCATCTGGGTTAATAAATACTAAGTTCCCTGTATTTGTATTTCCCATCTGGGAACGGTGTACCTGAGAAGCAGAATGTTTGCTCCACTCAAAACAAACAGGCACTTGAGGACAAGCCCAGAACGTAAACAAATCACGGCATTGGTCGACCTTCATTAATAACCGCTGAGCGCTATGTCGTCAGTAACGGAGCAGGTGCTTCAAGCAGCAATAGAGGTGGAGTTACCGATGTCACGACATCCTTACTCTTTTCCAGATGTACATCAACAGACCAATCGCTGAGAGCATCGTTCGTGCTCCCACATCACGAGATACGCCCCTAACGTCGAGTTGGTAGCTGTCTTTTTTTTTTTCAGCGACGGAGGTTCACGTTGATTCAATTACAAGCACAAAACTAATGAAGCACATCACCCACGCTCACTATATCATAAGCGAGGCAGATGTTTAAGCACCCCCCCCCCCCCTCCACACCAAAGGTGGGGCGAGTGATGTGACAAAGGGACGAAGGACGACTACAATTATTTGACTGCATTTGTTACATGTCACGTGGGCCCGATGCGCAATACTTTTATCTTGATTGTATTTCTCATTCCCTTATCACAGGGTAGCAAACCGGGCTTTTCTCTGGTCAAAGTCCCTGCATCTCTCTCTCTCACAGTCCCGCTGTGTGTTTTCAACATCATGAGTGGCCTACATCAGCTCCAACAAACAGTTGCCACTTAAGCCTATACTCACGAAAACGTCTTACGCCAAAATTTTTGCCTAAGACGATATTTCAGCCAACTCCAATGCAGGACGTATCATTCGAGAGAGAGCGGTCGACCAATGGGGAAGCGTACTTACAAAAAAAAAAAGTCTTCTAAATATGGCCCTTGATGTAGATGCGGTGCCTATTGTGAATAAAGAACACGTGACAATGTTAGCGTGTGACAATGTCGGTAATTCCAACAGATAATGAATGCGGAATTTTGTTTATCACGGCCACATATACACGACACGATAAAGTACTTTGATGAAGGTACAGTTACAGCTGTAGGCAACGCAAAAGTAAAAATTTGAAAGAACAAAAATTTAAGATAGTAAAATACAGCAAATATTATCGTCGGCAACATCCATCAGCGCTGTTTCATGTGCGACGTCTTAATTCCCCACAATAGCTTGGCAGTCATCGAAATCTGTAGAACGTTGGACTAGAAATCATTGGTGATGAAGCCCTGTTTCATACACTAAAGGTCGCAACCTGAGAAAATACGAGCTTTTCTTTGAGGAACCTCTCAGAAAGCTTTTGTCTATTTTGTGCTCGATTCATTTGGCGCCACGTCGCACCAACAAAACCACCATTGTTGACATGGCTGCTGCATTGAGAGTGTTAGTAAGGCGTTGTCGATGCGCTGTAAATAATCATAACTAGCAATATTTACAGTTTACTGAAGCATTTTGTTATACCAAAGGGGTAACGCGAAAGCGTTTTCAAAAACAGCGCCATTAGTTTTTTGCTCTTTACACCGACAGCTGGAGCCACTAGCGGTGGCCAACGAAGGAACTGTTTGCCAATTGGTTTTGCGCCAAACCCACAAAGCTTCCACTTCTCAAGGACTTTTCTTCATCGGCTGGCCTGTTCCACTAATTACATGTCCGACGTCATCTTTGGCTGAAATTTTATTTTACGAGCGTATGACGTTTTCAGGAAAGGCGCGCTGGGTTCTAATCAACCTTTGACATCTCTGCCTTTCCGCATTAAATTCTTCGAAGAAGCGTCGTATCCGCCACACACTCGCTAGGAATATCGTGCAATACTTTTATGCAGCGGCTGACGACGATGAAGAATTATTACTGGAGTGGGTATGCGCCACAAATAGTAGGTGAAAAAGACCAAGCTTTTGTTGTGAGATGGGTCATTGAACGACCCACTCTTTACGAAATTCGTATTGTGTGACGCCTCGTCGTTCTTTTGATGTTCTAAAACACTTTCTTACTCCCAAATTTAACGCGATTCTTTCCTCCACATCAAGCCTACCTTAGGCCACTTTTGTGATGAGTTCCAAGCGCCGGCGTGGCTCAGTGGTAGAATACTTGGCTTGTTCGAATCCCATTGTGTTTTCTTTCATTTACCAAGCTTTTTTTTTTTTTTTTAAGAGTGAAGCTGCTCAAGTTGTTGGTCTCAACATGCACGTATCACTTGGTACGGGACCACCTAGTTCTGACTGACTCAGCAGGTGCGGACGGACGGACGGATGGATGGATGGATGGATGGATGGATGGATGGACGGACGATTAGCGGTTTACCAATAAAACCCTTCGAAGCTTCGTCCCACTCATCATCATTCATTACATGGACATGCTGTAACTTTTCCTATTTCTTGCGATATTGGTTACGGACACCGGCGGCGGCGGCGGACAAATACGGCGCCGCACGTGACCTGCGTTCTGATCTCATTACAGCTTTCCCTGTGAAACGTGGGGCATGTTCTTTTGCTAAAGAGGCGGCGTCTTGTGTCCATTGTTTTGTTTTATCCGGGGAAGAGCTTTGTTCGTTGGTTTTCCGCGTTTTCTTTTTTTTTTTTGTAGCCAAATCAGGTCGAAAAGGGGCATTCCGTTGTGTCACCGACATCAAAATAAGAAGACATAAACGTTAAGGTTGTAGCGAAAGTGAGGCCGTCAGAGACGTTCATGCAGTCAGCGTGTCATGTCTTTTGAATACAATGGGTAAGGATAGCCCTGGAAAATTACACTGTGCAGCGTTTGTACGAAACAATTGCGTTTTCACGTCGAGGCCAGTGAGATAATTCGGGCATTTTATTACACTATAGCTCATACCTTTATCCTTCTATTGCTCTTTAACCCAGTGATGCTATCATGCTGCTCACATGGGAACGAAAAAGTGTTCTCTGACGTCACTCCGAACCGTTTTCTTTTTCATAACTAAGCAGTCATAGTCTACGCTGTGCCGCCGTCGATGTCATCATCGTCAGAGTAGTAGTAGTAGTAGTAGTAGTAGTAGTAGTAGTAGTAGTAGTAGTAGTAGTAGTAGTAGTAGTAGTAGTAGTAGTAGTAGTAGTAGTAGTAGTAGTTGTTGTTGTTGTTGTTGTTGTTGTTGTTGTTGTTGCTGCTGTTGTTGTTGTTGTTCTAGTGGCAGTTGCTGTTCCACAAAGGTCACATGACCAGAAGGAGAATCCATCAACAAGTTAATGAAACGAAACTATGAAAATGGTCGAAATAATTCTGATGATTCTGGTGAATCTTGGTACCACACACCGCAAAAGCAACTCAAACTTTCTCTAATTACGTTAAGTACAAACCTACATATGTTGTGTTAAAGGCCGAGTAAAGAAACTCACTTTCATTAAGTACGTTAATAAGAAACGTATTGTTGGCGTAAACCAATGACAAGCACTTCGGTTCGTAAGAGGGCCATGACAGGGAGCGCACAAATGGCAGGTGTCCAGTTTCACTGACGCCAAATCCTGGTACAATAAGCTTTCGTTAAAATGCCACTGCGTCAGGTGGTAGGTCACGTGATCTCACTTTGCCCAATGAAGTCTAATAGCGGGTTTCAAATCTAGCACCAGGTTTAGGTGATCTCGCCAGCCGATCACATACACTCGCGTGCTTATACTGCTCTGCTCTCGGCTGGTTTTCATAGCGTGGAACTGGCTGGGTTTTTTTTTTTTCTCTTTTTAATTCTGTAGCACCTCTGACTAGCCAAAAATGCTGCTTGGGCGAGTTGGTTCATAATTAAGATAAATTTACCAGTGCACCCCGCCACGGTGGTCAAGTGGCTAAAGTACTTGGCTGCTGACCCGCAGGTCGCGGGATCGAATCCCGGCTGCGGCGTCTGTATTTCCGATGGAGGCGGAAATGTTGTAGGCCCGTGTGCTCAGATTTGGGTACACGTTATGAACCCCATGTGGTCGAAATTTCCGGAGCCCTCCACTACTGCGTCTGTCATAATCATATAGTGGTTTTGGGACGTTAAACCTTACATATCAATCATCAAATTTACCAATGCAAAAAAAGAGGATCGTCTAGGAAAGACACACACAGAGTCAAAACCGTGTGTGTGTGTGTGTGTGTGTGTGTGTGTGTGTGTGTGTGTGTGTGTGTGTGTGTGTGTGCGCGTGCGCGCGTGTGTGTGTGTGTGTGTGTGTGCACGTGCGTGCGCGTGTGTTCGTGTGTGCGTGTGTGCGTGTGTGTGTGTGTGTGTGTCCGTTTTAGATGTTCCATCTTTTTTTTTCGCGATGGTAAATCTATCCTAACCAAAGACTGGGCAGAATCAATCTGCCACTCACACCTCTATTGTTGTAAAAGCTGTAATCCACAGAAAGCTGCAAAAAAAAAAAAAAAACACTCACGTCGACGGTACACTGTTTCACCACATCACACCGACTGAGCACTCGTACATTTGCTAGCACTGGGATTTTCCGGGCCCTCTAGGCCATATATTACGTGATTCATACAAAATCTATAGCACCACTACACTAACCCGGAAGCAGTTAATATGGTATCTGGGGTTTAACCATTTCCAAAGTTCCGATATAATTATGAGGGACGCCGCATGTGAGGGGCTCCGAAAATTATGACCATCTGGTGTTCCCTAACGTGCACAGACATCTGCAGGTGCGCCTTCAGCACGCATTACTTGTGACGGAACCTTAAATATATAAACGCTTGCTGCAAAAAAAGACAAAAAAGGGCGGCGTGTGTGTTTATTTTATTCGTTACAATCAACTTTTAAAATAGGTGTTTATGGTAGGCATTTTGTGGCTTATCTTACAACACTAAGGGCCTGCTTTCGCCCATTACAAACCCTGAAACGCGTTGCGACGATTATACGATCAGCCCCTCTCCGTGCAGATGCGGCTGGAGCACCGTCCCCATCACTCGTGGGACGATAAGGCAGTTACCACATTGCCTTTTAAGTATGGCGGGCCTGTATGAGCGTCTTCGACTATCCCACAGTGCCACCGACACGTACGTGTCAACGTATTTATTGATTGATTTCCTCGTCTTTCCAATCCGCTTTCCCACACTCGCACAGTAGGTCAGTAATCTGGGCGTGTGTCTGGTTAAACTCCATACCTTCTCATTTTTGTTTTCTTTCTTCCACCGAATGGTCTTCAGTTAATCTTATTGTTCCTCATGTTTTTACGATGGCGACAACAGATTTCGAGCTAAAATTTCTGGTTTGACGTACACATCGCAGAGGAGTACCACTTGGGTGTAGTTATGACTTACCCCCGTATTCTAGAACGCCCCTCCACTCAACGTTGCCCCTTCACTTGAGAAGTTACAGTACGAATAAATATATCAATGCGCACGGGACATCTGGCGCACGCAACTGTGCGCACTGCGAAGGAGTATATAACTGTAAAAAGCTGAAAATAGAAATTACCATAAAGGCACCTAATTTGTCCTGCTATAGAAAAAATAACGAGAATGTCCGATGGTCTTCAGCCCCAATTTAAAGCCAGAAGTGCGCATTTCTCAAAAACTTCATACTTACAACCTGACTACACACCCAAAGTTGCAGACAGAACAAAAAGTATAGGCACAGTTTTTAAATTAGGCGAACCTTAGTGCATACGTTTACTTAATAAATAAATAAATAAATAAATAAATAAATAAATAAATAAATAAATAAATAAATAAATAAATAAATATGTTTACTTAAATCCAACATTGAGTTTTTCGCTGCTCTGTGCGGCCGTTTTTTTTTTTACATTATATAGCTGTTACTTTGCTTCTGCAGTTGTCACAGCACACATTTGTGCGTGTTTTCTATTCCATTCATTTCTGTTACACTTCTGAACAGGCCTGCAGCCAGGAACATTTCCGGGGGGTGGCAATTTTTGACGGTTTTAGAGACCCGTGTCTTTATTATTTGTCCTTTGTAAAATACCTCCCTCCATCTGTTTGTCGGTGGGAGCCCACAATAAATTATTTGTCTTTCATAAATCCACCTCCCTCACTACGGCCTACCAGCCTGCTTCTGAGTGTTTCATCTCCTTTATTTGGCTAGCATGGTACGTTGGTCATTTCGAGGATCCGATGGAGTGATTTGACTGTTGCTATGTGTGGTACTACTTGATCTAATAAACTAAATTAACGAGACAATAAGCCAAATGTTGTCATAACTTGTTGTCTCTGAAAACTATTATTGAACTTTCTCGGAGCTTAGGGGCCGGTACTCACAAAAGCTTATTACGCTAAGAATTTTCCTAAAAGAATATTTCACAGAATCACGACGTGGGTCATGCCATTATCGAAACCAAATTACCCACGATAAAACGCACTTACTAAAGGGAAGTCTCATGAATGCGGCCTCTCAACAATTAATTCGAGTAAGCCCATACTTACACCAGTGCAGGTTTCATATACCTTTTGTATCACCTGTGCGTGTATCAAGCCCAGTTGCTCGTTAAAACATCGATCCAAAATCCTTCTTGTACCTAATGGCCTTATCTGATAATGGAGAACACAAAATTGTTTTCTTTCTCTAATTTTCATATAAAGCAATGTTCGAATGTTCGCGAGAGCTTATTCGAAGTTGTGGTACTGCTGGTAAAGTCTCAAGCCGATTTTACAGCACATGTACACATGTACCATTCTGTAGTGATTCCATTTATTTGATCGTCTTTCTAATGTAGACTTTCTATTTTGTTTTCGCTATTTCTGCCTCTATTTGTACAAGGTGCCCTAGGCGTGTTGCTAAAGTAACTGATGGAAGTCGCCTAATCATTGAAATTGTTTTTAATAAAGAACGATAAGAAGTAAATAAAAGAATGAATATTTGTAATTTGGCCTGGGTATTTCCATTGTATTTATTTAATATGTTGTATTTTTCCCGCTACTTATCCTCAGTTAATCTGTCTGTAAATAACTACAAAGGAAAACTATAAAACAAATTAACCATGTTCGAATATGTTTTTGCGCGACCATATTACTTTACCCGCTTTACGACTTTGCTGGGCTGTCGACTTCAGTCTTAATAGTCATGATTGTGCAATCGCCATCATCACTACCTTCTCTTGGTTAAAATGTCACAGTGCAACCCAGATGAACATATAGACGTACGTAAGCATATAAACGTAAAAGATAATGAACCTAGTTAAGCATATTGCTTCGCTGATTTAGAATGTAAGCTTCAATAACGAATGCCAGTTCTCTTTGAAGGTCTATTGAACGTCACTTTCATCTTTTGCATACTAATTTTCATAACCACTCTTTACACTAATGTGGTCAAAGGCCTCCATACTTCGCTGCTGTTCGTCTCCAAAGTTTCTGATCAAGGTAATCGTATTTTCGCACCGCAGGTTCCTCAGATATTTGCTTACAATCTTAATTATAATCTTTCACAATCAAACTGCCTTCAACATTTTCTCAGATAGTGCAGTGAATAGCAGTAGAGAGATTGTCTCCTCGCCTGACCGTTTCCTCGATTAGTGACATTGAGGTAGCGGCTAAGTCTATCCAGTTGATTGCTAAGATATTCACGTCTACTTCCTGTACAGCTCGGTCACGCACTGTAATATCGGTGCAACGGAAAACAAAAGCCAGTGAAGGAAAGTCATGAGTTAAAAGAAACGAGTTGTGAATAATTTGCTCTCAAGAACGAGAAACAGAGCGTACCACACGTGACTGGTAGGGAGCGTTTTCGTACTTTGCGTTATCTACAGAGACAACCTTCATTAAATATTTATGTCTTCTCAGCGCCAGATAAGCTCTGGTCTCCCCTTGCGTTGGAACACTGTGTCGCCACGCTATACACTTCGTGTGTACGGTAATATTTATCATTAATGTCCCATCACACACAAGCGTTAATGCAACTACCGGGGAGAAAAGTCCCATTCAAATCTCTGGGCCATTGTTTTATTATTTCTTGATTTTGAAACAAATGTATCCAATCTCAATTTTAAGAGGAAAACCCTCGTATGTACAGCCGTGACTACGTCTGTGTAGAGCACTGGAGCAGCCGGGTTTTTCTCTGTGAAACGAAACCTTGAGGCAGTTTCGGTTTCTGAAGTGGTGTATCAAGAGTGTGCACCGCCTAGTTGTCAGGCTGACCACGTCGGAGCCTGATACTGCCCCAAGGTTTCGCCCCGCAGAGCAAAAACCACCTGTTCGCGTGCTCTACACAGACATGGCCGAGGCTGTACATGCCCTTGAGGTAGTACCAAAAAAACATGGAAACTACTGGTATTGTAGGGAGTAGATAAATATGTTACCTTAAGTTGTGAACACAAAACGTGATGTGGCATAAACAATAATTACTATATATATATATAACAAATAAAGCAAGTAGGAGTGTGAGCGTCACTTAGAATTTAAATGTTTCTAGAACAATGGAAGGAAAAAAAATGCTCCACGCACATGTAATAAGCCTTAAGCCCTTTGTCTCCTCATACAATGAAACTGATGTTTTCAGTTTAATGGTCTCTATTACGGCAACCTTTAGGCAGCGGTAGAAAGAATACCCTCTCTATTTACCTTCCCGTCACGTTGCTGAGAGAGAGTAAGAGACAAATGGTGACGAGGCAACGAAAAAAACCAGCGAAGAGGAGCAGCCATGACGTGTCACTTGCGTTCTGATCACGTGGTGTCACGAATCATTATACGTGTTCAACGGTTGAATGCGCCGCCGGTCGTCCTTCGGTCCGGTTGTGACGTCCGTGACCCCCTCAACCTCGTTCTCGTCTTTCACCGTCGCTCTTTTGCGTCCCTCGCCCTGGTGGCCTCACGTCATTGCTGAACAGTGCTCCCGACTCTCGTTGTTATCTGGAAAGGTACGTTGGAGAGAAATACAGAGGCTCGACTTGTCTTCGGAGCTGCTATTCTCGGAGCCTCAGATGAGGGTATTTTAGTGGCGCCGACCCGCCAGAATCATGTTTATTTCGACTCACTTGTTGACGGTGACGTCGATCTGCACGGACACGCCTTTGGGGTGGCTGGCAGACACAAAGAACATCGAGAACGAAAATGGAAGCTTTTTATGCTAGCGAAATAAAATGACACTCTCGGAGGGAGACGCGCACACTTAGCACCACTAGCGCGTAGTGAAACGACGTGATGATGACGACCTTTGTCTACATCGACGCATCACGTTATCAAATGTGAAGGTCGTGGCGCTCTAATGGAGAGCAGTAACAAGCTTCGTAGCTTGACAACCTCGAGCTTTACGTTTGCCATTTCTTGCTCATATGGCTTGCAACACAAGTAGCTTCTATAATAGTGAAAGCTCGGGCCAGTAAAGAACGTAAGCGTAGATAGATATATGGGGATTAACGTCCCAAAACCACCATATGATTATGAGAGACGCCGTAGTGGAGGGCTCCGGAAATTTCGACCACCTGGGGTTCTTTAACCTGCACCCAAATCTGAGCACACGGGCCTACAGCATTTCCGCCTCCATCGGAAATGCAGCCGCCGCAGCCGGGATTCGAATCCGCGACCTGCGGGTCAGCAGCCGAGTACCTTAGCCACTAGACCACCGCGGCGGGGCTAAAGAACGTAAGCGTTACTTTACACAAACAAGACAGACACTATAAAGCAAAAGACGATGACACACAGAGCCAACTGTCTGTCATTGACTTTTCCTTTGTACGCTGTATGTCGTCATTTCTAATTTTAGTCTCAGTCTTGTTTTGCGCTGTCCAACACATTACGATCCTCAACCGACAAGTTCAACTGTCAGCCATTCAGAATTAAGAATGTTTTTTTACAGCGAGTAACGAAAACAAGGGACACGACAGGTAATGGAAAATAGCCCCGACTTGTAACTGACATTACGTCGGTAAAAAGCGTCTATATACAATCCGAGTGAAAAGAAAGAACGAACGCAGATAGCGTGATCGTGAGGCTGTAACGACATCGGGCACAGGTCAAACTTGAAATACCATTAGTGCTAGAGTCCGGCGAGGAAATCGATTTCATGATTCAGTAACGCGACTGAGGGTGTGCTAACACATATGTCACTGACCTTTTCTTCTTTTTTATCAATTGTTCTTGAATAGTTTTGCAAGCCATTTGGGTCCAACGCTACGCCGTCAGTCTGGACCCGTTGAAACGGTGTGCGCACCGGCAGTCGCGACGATGAGTGCCGATGTGACCCTTCGCAGAAGTAAAAGCATTGTTTCCATAGTCACGAAACCAGTGAGTTGCGTTGGGAAGAAGTTGCACTGGGCAGATTTGTCGATGCGTAAATAACCGAAAACGCGGAACTGGTCGACCCCAACTTGGACCATTTTGAACAAATATAAAGGACCGTTAATTATTATTATTATTATTATTATTATTATTATTATTATTATTATTATTATTATTATTATTATTATTATCGCGCACACAAGAAGGATAAATGTTATTCATTCAGCAAGCGAAAGGAAGAGTGCAGTTTTTCCCGAACTCTCTCTAAACGACAATACAAACTGGACCGTCGTTTATATAACGCCGTATTAGAAAAAAACGCTTCTGACAGACCAGCTTAGTTTTGGAAGCCTGTACATAAACGGTCAAGCATAAGCGAGGAGTCTCTGCGGCTACTGGACCCGGATGGTGATGATTTGATTGATATGTGGGGTTTAACGTCCCAAAACCACTATATGATTATGAGAGACGCCGTAGTGGAGGGCTCCGGAAATTTCGACCACCTGGGGTTCTTTAACGTGCACCCAAATCTGAGCACACGGGCCTACAACATTTCCGCCTCCATCGGAAATGCAGCCGCCGCAGCCGGGATTCGAACCCGCGTCCTGCGGGTCAGCAGCCGAGTACCTTAGTCACTAGACCACCGCGGCGGGGCGACCCGGATGGTGTCGATGTGCATGCCGTTGCTGTCTGTTTCGCCACTCATTTTCATCAGTTTATAAGGTACCGGATTCTAGGACTCAGATAAGACATCAAAAGGAAATTAGCGCATCTAGTGGTCTGTCGTTAAATGAAAAGCTCATCTGTTAATGCATTAAGCACTTAAATCCATCCTTATTGTGTAGACCAGATGACATCCCTTCCACCATGCTAAAGGGTTGTGGTAGTATATTTGCCCCAGTACTGACTACAATATTTAATAAATGTCTAAACGCTTCCACATTTTCCAGCAGGTGAAAATATGCACGCGTTTTCTCAGTAGTCAGGTCGGGCTGCAAAAATGATGTTTCTAATTACAGGCCTATATCTCTACTGTGTGCTACAACACAGATTTTTGAGCTTGCTCTTGACAACATATTGTATGTTAGCGTGGAAAATTCAATGATTCCTAATCAACACGGGTTTCTCCCTGGCCACTCAACTACGACAAGTCTTGCAAGTTTCAAGACGTAAATTGCCCCACCTATCTTTCAAAGAGGAGATGTTGACATAGTCTACCGTGAGCCGAGGAAGGCTTTTCACGTATAGTCAGCCATTTTGGTTAAACTTGCAAACTTTGATGTTGACTCGTCTCTTGTGAATCTCTTGCACAACTATCTACTCAATAGATCATGTTATGCTGCCGTAAATGGCCAAACGTCTTCCTTGTACAAAGTTACTAGTAGGGTTTCTCAGGGGTCGGTATTAGGCCCACTCTTATTTTTAGTTTATGCTAACGATGTTTATTTTGCAACTTCTTATTCTTCTTTTCTATTATATGCTGATGACATCAAAATATTTATGAAAAATTTTATCAATTAAAGACAGTCGCTTTCTGCAGTCAGATTTGTGCTATTTCTCTGAATAGTGTGACAATAATAATCGTTCCCTGAATACCTCAAAGACCAAGTTCATAAGTATATCTCGCAAAACATCCATCGTATCATTTCCATACTCTGTCAGTACCGTGTCGTTATGTTAGGTTCATGAGTTCAGGGATCTTGGTGTTCTTTTTGATAGCATGCTCAATTTTCTGCTCACACTAATCGTACTGACACGCGAGGCCTTCGTTCTCCCGGTTGTGTTTGCAGAATCTCTCGTGAATGCAGTTCTGCTACAGCCTTCCAGAAATTGTACACCGCAATATGTTTTCGTCAACTGGAGTATGCATCTGTGATCTAGAATGGCATCACTAATTCTGGCAGTGACGCCATTGAGTGAGTCCAGAAAAAATTTGAGCATTTACAACCATCATTTAGCTAGAAACGACTCTAGATCTCGTTCCAACACGGGCAGATTATTATCGTTACCATCACTTCACTGCCGACGAAATTGCGCTGACCTCTTATTTCTTTACAAACTAGTTCACGGTATGATATTCTGCCGTTTGCTGCTGATAATCGTAAAATTTTGGATTCCACGTAAGTTAACCAGAGAGAATCGACATGTACCTGCCAACATCCTTCAACACTCTACCGTTAACAAAATACAAAGTCTATAGAACGTTAACTTTCATGATCTTGATGTTTTTTACAGTTCACTGTCATTGTTTTTATCTGAGCTTTGCACTGTCTGAAGGTATTTCTTTCACAGTTTACAGATTCTTTCCTTTTCCGTTTTTTAGGAAGCCTTCCAATTAGTTGTGTATATTCCCCTATACTTTTCACTGCAATTTCATGATTATCGTGTTGTATTTTTATTTTAGTCTTCCCATTATGAGATAATTTCTTTTTGTCTGTGAGTTCTTGTTTTTTAATTTAACTTTTATTATATTTTTCCTGTAGATTGTGTTGCATCGTATATTTTTATTGTTTTATTTTGACGTGTGCCAGCACTAAGACCTCATAGTTGTTCCAGGGCACGTTAAATAATTTACTGATTGATTGATTGATTGATTGATTGATTATTGTTGTACAGGGTGAAGGCAAATAGTTCATGGTCAGTGGCCAACGTGTAGAAAGGCGCTAGTTTTTGATATTTTCAATAGGCTTGACCCTAATGCTTGATTGTGCGCAGCTCACTGTTCTGCACCGCTTCATGTAGCTGAAATAATAGGCTACACCCAAGGTAGCCCAACTGCTGTCAGCACAGCCTTCCAAGGACCAGCCTTGATTAAGACAAAGTGGCGCTTGTTAGGAAAGGAACACATGTAGAACAATATAAGGAGGTCGCAAGCATCTTATCGATATATACATGCCCGTAGGTTGATTGCAAATCTGTGAAAAGAGGCTCACCTTCAGAAATGAGAGTGGTTAGGAGTCACTCGTTCTGTTAGGTTGAATGGTTTATTTTTGATCTACATTAACAGCACCGGAAAAGTATTACAACGTGATAAGCAGCAAGATACAAATAAAGACTACCGTGAATATACAGATAACTGACATAAAGCATCTCGTCAACGTAACCTCCAGGTTTTAATAAACTTGCCACAATGTTCACGTGGTCAGTATTGTCATGTCCACGTTGTTAAATCATTTTCACGTCATCATTATCCGCGTTGTTAAATAAGCATTGTACACGGGACATAAACTGAGTTTACTAATTTTGCTATATCGAAACACATGATGCCGCCTGAATAATCTTTAAAAAAAAGGAGGGGGGAAAAGAGGAAGGAAAAGAGGGGAAGAGAGGGGGAAGAGAGGGGGGAGAGCAAATTGAGACAAACAGAAATGAACATTTGACTCGTCCGTGAATTGTTCACTGTAAAGATACTATCATTTCATGGTTCTCAAGCCCAACAGGTCAAAAGATCCTATGTACCTAATTCTATTAATAGAACTAAACTGCCATCGGTCCATGAAGTCGAGTGGTCTGCGGCAAAGCGATGATTGAACAAAACAAAAGCAGCACAACTCAAGCGCACTGATGCGGAGTAAATAGTATTCGCTCGTGTATATGTTTTCTTGTCCTACAATATTCTTGCGCTAAAGAGAAAAAAAAAGACAATGGTAACTAATGTGAAAGGGGGGCGCCAATACAAAGTACATGAGGTGGGCATTAAGTAAATCTGTAGGTGCAAGAAAACAACGAAGAAAAAAAGAAAGATTGTGTCGGTATATCAGAGACTATAAGGTACAGTGTGGCCAATCCCCCTTGTGGGTATGCGCCAAGATCTTCTAGGCGACAAGACAAGACAAGAGACTGAATGTGCCAGTGGGCCTTTGAGTGCGGAGATACTGCGCATCATATAGTGAACCGGAGGCATTTCAAGGGATCATGACATGGTCAGCCAACAATTGTCTACTACAAGCGAGAAATAGAATCAAAAATTAGGGGACCCTAAAGCTTCGCGTTTAGGGCTTGAACGTGATAGCAATATTCTCTTCCACTTCAAAAACTTAGCGCATGAAACCTTTTCGAACCTGCTATGCACCCATGAGCTTAAGTAAATAGGCGAAATAGCATGTGTTCCATTTGTAGTGGGTGTCCGGCTTTAATTCGCGAAGCCATTATGTTACTCACATGTTCTCACGTTCCTGGCAATGTGCGTTTGTACCAAGCATTATTACGGCAATACAAGTTACAATGTGATGCATGTATACAGGACTTGAATGTTAACATTCGAAAGAAATCTGTCCGGTTGGGTATGAAACTGGGAGATGATTTATACTCCAACCAAAAGTTTTGAAGAAATCCGACGTTTCTTTTGGTTGGAGTCTAAATCATCTCCCAATCATCTCCCATGTAATACAGGCATGCGTGTGTTTGTAAAGCACGAACGCTACTTTCACTGCATTTCCAAGCAGAGGAAGTTCAATTAACTGTATTCACACAAAGACGCGTGTGCGTGTGCTAGAACATCCGCTTGGCACGCCAACGACCCGGGTTAGATCCCCACTCGGACCCAAACGACCCTGACTCGATGCCCACTATCACCCACATTTTTCAATATTTCATTTAATCGCATCGTTCTCGATATTGCGGGGATGCTTAAGATGATGATTTCTCGCTCACAACCAACGACACAAACGCCGACGTGGGAATTTCTGCGAAACGAGTTCTTTAACGCTATCACGTTAAAAGGGTCTGTAGTGCCTACACATATGAAAAAACGAGTGCAAAAGAATATTTCCTTGCGAAAAAAAATCTGAAATAATCCGATTGGACGCGCAGCCGATGACGCAACAAAATAGTGCACCGGAACGCACACGCTCGTACAGCAAGCAGCTTGTTACGTTAAGGCTCGCGAGTGTGCTCGTGTGTTTATAAAAAGCCATAAATTACGTGGTCGATCAAAACGCGCTAAAATTTCGCCCGCTTATTTCCGTGCCCACAAGGAGTACCCTCCTTAACAAAGAGAGGGATTGAATGAAACAACTTTATTTGGTCCACAATAGGCGCAAGTTCAACTCGACGTCACCTGGCTAGGCCCACTCGGGGACGGTCAGGTTAACCCTGACCGCGCTTGCGCGGGCCCTCTGGGCGGCCAGGGTCTGAAAGTTTGGGTCCTGGACGTTAATGAGTAAATTAGATTTGCCAGCGCAAAAAAAAGAAGACAACATTCATAAAGGAAACACACACACACAGAGCGCTGAACTCGCAACTAATTTATTATTTCGAACGCAGGGCCTTTTTGTAGGCATGCATCGAAACAACAGAAAGAAAACGTGATGATAAGAAGCGATGAACACCACGTGACGACTGCTTGCCGCAAGGACCAACAACCGAAGGTAACCGCACCGTATAAAATTGTTACGCCACAATGTACGCCCCGATATGAAAGATGTAAAAAAAAAGATATACTTCATCTTAAAACCAACCGGGACAAACACGTTCAAACCAGACAAGTTGCGAAATATAAAAAAAGATCTAAAATGTTAAAAACTAAAATGAAATATAAGAATAGTGTAAAGCACAGATTCGAACTATTCTAAAGAGGCATGCGCCGTAGGTAGCTTATTTCTTTATTTAGAAAAGGAATAAAGGACCTACTTACACATTTGCACCCCAGCCTCTGAATTTCGGCTGCCTCTAAAATCTCTCGAGCAATTTGTTCGCCATGCCTGGCTAGGACAGTGCTGCCTTCAAAATGTGGAGAGCAGCCGCAGCCTCGGCAGTGCATCGCTAAATAATTGCACGCGACCGATGACGGGTCACAGTTTTAGCCTTAATGAAAGCAGCAGTTTTAGCTTTAATGAGCTTCTTAATTTTCTTTTGGTGGAAAGGAGGACTGGAAAAGGCACAGCCCCACAGGACATGCTCAAAGTCCACATAACCACCACACAGGGGGCAATCAGGGCATGAGAACCATTCGGGATATATTGTATGCAGGGCCACAGGGCTCGGGTAGGTTCTGGTTTGGAGCAGTCGAGAGTGACAGCTTGGGACAAGAAGGTTAAAAAGTTAAACTCCTTGGCTTGAGCCCTTCACAGCGAGGAGTGATGCAGGGGCAGCACTCTTCTTGAGAAATAGTGGTATTTGTGATCGAGCCAGCCCACAGTCGACGAAGAGGAAGAAGTGCCAACAAGCACGAGAAGAAACGGGGAGATCTCAAACAGTGCTTGCATACGAAACTAATAGGCTGACTAATTAACCTGTTTAATTATGCTAACATGTCCACAAAATTATATACGTATAAAAATCAGATTATTGCTATATTCTAAGAATAAATTTGTTTATGTAAATAATTGTATGCATTACATCAAGCACCACACTTTCCTAGGTTATCGGTAATTTTTTATTATATCTCCATTATTCTAAATCTAAACAATCATTTTTAAAACCACTCGATTCTTGGCCAATCCCCCATAGTGGGTATGCGCCACGATCAATAGGTGAACAACAACAACCATAACATCTCGTTGTACGTGCAGTGAGGCTCGGATCTCCCAGGAGGTGACGTGTGACCCGGCACACGGTCACTCAAACCTCGTGCTGCCGAGTGCGCCTCCTTGTTCGGATTGATCAAAGCACCCTCAATGGAATCAAGGTGTCCAAAAAACCAGACCAAAGAGTGATTTTGAGGTTTTTTAACTTTTTTAATGATCTGTGAGACCTGGGGAGCCATCATAGACATCTGAAATATCTCGATAGCAGACTCGGAGTCTGAATAAATTGTGCCATGTACACCATCCGCCAATGAAAGAGCAATAAAAACTCGCTCTGCAACGCTGAAGCTATAAGTGCGGGTGATAGCGCAGCTGATTACTTCGTAATCGCAGTCAACGACCACTGACGATAACGTTTCTTTTTGAGCATACGAAGTGGCATCTAGGAAGCGGGCTCGTTCCTTGTCCAAGCGGGCACTGGGTTGCAGAACTTTACCCCTTGTTCATCTTATTGCTTCGTTGTTGGTTGCATGCTTATTGCGCGGCATCCACTGTAGGGAAATATTGGACCTTACCTTATTGGCGGCTTCACAGCATCAGCACCGACGACCGCTGGTTTGCATCCCAACATGTCGAGTATGGCCCTACTCGCTGGGGTGCCGGACAATCTGTTAATTTGAAAACTCTTGGGCTTCGACAATTTCTTCGAATGTGTTGTAGATTACCAGCTTCATGAGGTCTTCCGCGTGCATTCGAACGGGAATGCCGAGGGCCAGCTTGAAAAGTATTCTGATTAGGGCATTGATCTTGGTGCGCTCCGAATAAATTGAGTGAAACGCAGGGAGGTCAACCATAATTAGAACATCCGGTTACGTACCCTGCACTAACGGAAGAGGGAAAGGGGAATAAATATGAGAAAGGAAACAGAGAAAAGTACATGAAAAAAAAAACAAGAGTGAGGGGGGGGGGGTGTTATAGCCTATTCAATAGACCACTGTTGCGCAAAAAGTTCAATAGGGCTTTTACCGATTTTCTGTGCGAAGACAGATCGTGTCGGCATTCTAGCACTGACTGTTCTGACAAGGGTCTGTCGTCAAGGCGGGCCAACGCAGCAGCTAGCGGGAGTCTTTCCGCGCTGTATACCGAGGGCCATCACAGATGAACGTGCTCTATCGTTTCATCGCAATGGTTGCAAGCAGCAGTGTCTTCCATGCCGATTAGGAATGAATGAATTAATGAATAAACTTTATTTAAAAGCCGGCAGTTTTCACCGGGTGAGGTGGGGGAAGAGGGGATTTACCCCTGTCCCTTCCCACTCTCCATAGATTATAATGGCGGTGCCTCAGGTGAACGCTTGAAGTCCTTGGAAAGCAAAAAAAAAAATTGGTGAAAGCGACACCAGGGAACATTCAGCAGAAAATGCAGATCATGACTAGATTACGGTCAAACATAGGGTGTTACAGCCTCCTAGAACTTAGTGTGCAAGCTTAACCAATTGCCGTTCGTTTGAAGTAATGGACTCGCTCCTGGATTTCGTGTCGACCGGTTGTGCCCCGCAATCTTCGACGACAGCGCAGCTCTGGCTGACTGGCTCGCCCTTCGCCATCTCTTGCCGCCAACAAGAGCTCTCGCTGAGTGGTGCCCCGTACTCAGACTCATGCGACCGTGTCCATCTTTCTTGTATTCTCCTTGCTTGTGTGTGCCACTGTCGCTGCGCCACGCTCTCTCCTTCCCCCTCTCTATCTCTATACATTTAATCCAATTCTTTTAATCCCTCCTTACCCCCATCCCTTGTGAGCTACTGTTGAGGTGTCTTACTCCGATGTAGACAGTTACGGGGCTCACTTTTATCTTCTTTTCTCTTTTAAGAACAACATAAGTAACGGGCAGAAGAGAGGTGTTTCGCCTAGCCGTGATGAATGGATGGATGAACTCAATTGGGTCCTTCGGAACACGCTTTAGCACGTGGGTCACCACTCCCACGTTGGAACAGAGAAACCGAGTCTCTCTACTGCGTCGTGGGCCCGTTGGACTGAACATAACTGTTGTTAGATTCCGGAGCAGGTAATAGCAGCCTCCCATTTCGACGGCGTGATGCTTTCGCGACAGGGTAACGTGGAGCGCCGCTAGAGCATGTGTTCCAAGTTAGCTATGTGAGCCCAGAAGGAGCATGTATTAGTTGGCTGCATTTCGGGACATATATATTGTGCAATAGCGCGGAGTTAGGGTACGTCCCGACCTCAACAAGCCTGGCCGTGATGACTAATCTATATGCATTCTCACAGGGCTTCACTTCCTCTAACGGACGCCTTCGAGAAAACGACGATGGCTTCCCTTTACACGCCGTCGTTCCGTGTTCGTTTTCTCACGAGCTCCACCGCCGGGAGCCGTAAGTTTCCCAGCTTGTCGGAGCTGCGACGCGACGAC